>NC_065563.1:7606187-7909569 GCF_022605725.1 Anthonomus grandis grandis | reverse complement strand
TTTCCCCTTCAAGAAGTTCATTTATATATCTGTGGTCCAGTGCCAAAAGCATGAATGTGCAAAATCGTATTTATGAGATAATTGCAATTAAAAGATATAATGTGCTGTGAAAAATCAGTGTTCTGACTTATGATCGCATTTATGATGATGCTCGGAGGTTGTTGGACTTATCTATGCTAAGGCAAAGGAGAGTTTGAGTTGATTTGGTGGTCCTATATGAATTGGTGAATGGTCAGTTAAACTGTTACCTGTTAAACTGGGAATCCTCATACCAAGCTTATATAAACAAAATTGAATAAATCTGTCCTGAACTCCTTGGTGCAATATCATTCAATATACCATCTAGGAATTTTAGGCATAATAGATTATTCTCAGTACCATTTCATAGCACTAATTATGCATCTCACTCCCCTATTGAACAGACACTTAAGTTTATTAATACTAATGAAGTTGAAATATTGGGCATTGCTTTACCTAGTTTTAAGAGGCAAATTAAAAGTTTAATCTAATTTTCAATACAATTCAGTCTAGCTGTGTGATCTGAGCAAGGCCTTTGACTGTGTCGATCATGGCATCATTCTTCAAAAATTTGAATACTATACTATAAATTTCATCATAATAGTATAAAACTTGTCAATGTATATCTCAGGTGGTGGGGGTCGCGGGTGTGAAGTCAGTTAGGAGGGTTATGAGCATTGGAGTGCCACAAGGATCAGTTCTGGGGCCCATCCTTTTCTTAATATATCGTCGGTCCAGTGCCAAAACCATGAATGTGCAAAATTTTCGAATTTTGGCAAGAAAAAACTCATAAATAGTATTGTGAATGTTATAGTTTAGTGTTTCGTACTTTAATAAGAAAATTACTCTAAGCTTTTTTGTGAGTTTTTGTTTTAAAGATTAAAATTGTGTTTTTAAAAATGGCATCTAGAGCTAAAAGAATAATGGAAATGGTGAGCCACAGAGAGTCTGCTGAGGATACTTTTAACAAAGAGAATAAGGTATTGATACTTAAGATATAAAAAGTGCTATATTAGGGCCTAAAAATTAAGGCTTAAGTGCAAAACAATTAAGAGACTAAAATCATATTAATTTAAATTATTTTTGTTTAAATTAATTAAATTTTGTTAGTTTACATCGATATGATTTTAATCAGCTAATTTCTTTTGCATTTAGGTAAACCTTAATTTTCAGACGCGAAATATAGCACTTTTTATCTTTAAAGTCTTAAAAAGTGTATGTACTTACCTAAAATATTTTGTGGTAAAGTCCAGTTCAGAGATCTATTAGAATCTTTGATGTGTCGCAGATGCCGCACTAACTAGTCCGTGCGCCTATGTCATATTTATTGTTGCATGATATATATGTTTAAATGGCAAAATTTTATATTGCCTATCTATGAAATCATTTTAAATATACGTAAAACCCCATGTTTTATACTATTTTTTATTTTTCTTTCGAAAATGTCAATTTTTAGAAAGAAAATAATATCAAAAAATTGACCGCGGACTAAAATCCAAGCATCTTACAAAATATTTTAAACACTTCCAGCACTCACAGACTTGTCACCTCTTTTTAGCCAGTCTATTAAACAGAGATAAAACACCTGCGTTCTGGCGATTCCTACTTTAGGCTGTGCAAGTGATTTTGTATCTCTCTCTATCCCACTGATTTTAAGAATTACGGGGCCGTACTTAAATAAATTTTTGGGCAGTTTTTGTATTACTTTCGACGTGTTTTTAAAGAGATATTTAAGGATGGGTCTATCACCTTTAAAATAGTTGTTGGATGGGTCTATCAGCTTTAATAGTTGGGAGGGGGGCCATGTGAGGTTATTATTTGATGTATTTTGCCGGTTATGCTTTTTACACGTTTATGAAAGTAAAGAATTTAGAATTTGGCCTGTATTCGTCTAAATTTTCGCTTGCAGTTTTTACTGTGAGGAAGTGTGTTTTTTTATTTGTGTTTGTGGATTTGTTTTGGTATTATACCTAAAGACCTTAAAATGTTTCGACTCTGGGAAAATAGGCAGGAAAATTTGGCAAATGAAGAGGAAAGTATTTGTGCGGGCTTATGGAGAACGTGGGTGTACAAGAAAGACAATAACATGTGTGTTAAAAATAATAAGAGTGATCTGGACAGTGATTTAGACTTACATAGTTCTGATAGTTCATTTTCTAGTATTGAGGAAGCAAAAAGAAGCAAGGGAAGTAGAAGCTACAGAGGAAATCAAGCAGTTTTAAAACGTAATTGTTTAAGTACAGACGCCAAACAAATTTATCTAAATATCTATAACAATCTAAGGAATGATCCTCAGTTCACAAATGATTGTAGTGCTTTGCAAAAAACAGCGTTTTTAATAGGGGTCCCCTATAGTACAATATGCCTGTAAAAAAAAGGATTAAAGACAGAATAAAAAGAAAAGATGCAGGACAATCAAAGGGACTTGATACGGATATTGCCAAATTGCTAAGGAAAGGTGTGTATTCTAAATACAAAAACAATTACGGTTCTGACCATAGAGAAATCTTATCGGCAAGGGACAAACATTTCTCAGTCTCAACCTTGCGGAGATACCTGATAAAACTTGGATTTAAGCTTAAGATGGTTAACAAAAGAGTTGCTGTAATGGAATTGTCAGGTGGTGTATAGAATATTTGAGGAAAATTTAAAAAATTTGGGAGGAAGAAAGATCCATATATTATTTAGCCGAAACATGATATGATACATTTTTGATTGATGTATGATTTCCATTCTCTGGGAAAAAAGTCCCTTTTTTGCCATAGTAAGGAAACCATATTTTTATTAATAAAACAAGTCTAAAATTTTGTTTTTTACAGCTTACTACCCCTGTTGTCCTTCAGCGACACAATGAAGACTGCTTCTTCCTCCATTCTCTGGGAAAAAGTCCCTTTTTTGCCATAGTAAGAAAATCCTATTTTTATTAATTAAACAAGTTTAAAGTTTTGTTTTTTTCAGCTTACTGCCTCTGTTTGTCCTTTGGTGACACAATAAAGTATATATAATGTAATGCTTTAGTATCCATATGCTGATGTGCGAGATGAAGTTGGAATCCATGGTGGCAACAGAGAAACTGTTTCCTTCCTTAATGGAAGAAACTGCTAAAGAACAATGGCAAAAAAAGAATTTAAAAAATTGTATTAACTTTTTGGGCCAGATTTAAAAGAGTGGGTAAATTTATAAAAGTATTTAGTATCCTCACTGTAGTTTTAGGATCCAATATACTTAAAATGTAGTGTTTTGTATAAGATTTTTAGTTTTTAGTATACGCATTTATTTTTGTTAATTTTTATCTAATCTCTCCTAATATGCATAATAACTAAATATGAGGCAAACAAATTAATAAATATTACATTCAGGATGTAAAGTGTGTTTTTTTTTATAAGTAAAACTTGTGTCTTTTAAACGCATAAAGTATAGACAGCTAGATGATTTTTAATGTAAAAGTTTATTTTAAAAAATATACTTCCAATTTTCTGACTACATAATTACTTTTTATCAAAGAAGTTGGTACTAAATATAGAAATAGGGGGTTTTCATGAGTATATTATTATAATAATATATCATAATATGTATTAATTAAAAAATAACTATAATAAAGGACATTGAATATGGCAGCCACAATCCCCATTAATAATCACCACCATGTAAAAATAAATCTCAATTCCCAAAAAAAGGAAATATATAAAATTTGAAGACAAACCAAAACATTTTAAACTTTTGTGTCAAAAAGTAACTATTTAATGCCGTAATCCACAGAATAAATGGGCCTAACTAATTCGTATCACCTATTCTCTCATCAAACTCAAAAATGCTTTATTGTCAATATAAACATAGAAGTTGTAGACAAAGCCAATAGACTGTACATTAAAGGAATAAAAACGAGAAACTAATTTAAAATAAAATAAAGTTATATAAAACTTTGAAAAATACTTAAATGCTAATCATTAAAAAATTCACCTAAACTATAGTACGCTTTACTAGCAAGAAATATTTTCGTCCTTGTACGTAGGCTTTTTTTAGTCTTAAGTTGTCTTATTTCTAGTGGAAGTTTATTAAACAGCTTTCTACCTCCATATATGATAGAGCTACGGACAAGTTCAAAATGAGGAATGGGTAGCCCTAACAAATAATTTTGTCGCGTATTATAGTGGCTTCCTAAGTGGAGTTCCTGTTTATATTTTTTAAAAACTAAGCAAACTGTTTCCAAAATAAAAATACAACACAGGGTTAAAATATTATGACATACAAAAAGCAGGCGACATGAGTCACGAGGCTTGGCCCCACATAGATATCCAATGGCCCTTTTCTGGAGTACAAATACTGAACTAAAAAGTGAATTTGAACATCAAAAGCAAATTCCATATCGAAGGTGCCACTCGATAATCGCGAAGTATGCAGATCTGGCGATGGAGAAATTAAGACTGGTGGCAATAACCCTTAGGGCCTAGCAGCCTGATCAGACTTTTCTACATACACTCACAATATGGTCTTCAAATTTAAGGAACTTGTCTATGGAAAGACCCAAAAACTTAATGAACGGTGGCATGGTGATGGCTTCATTATTTAAACATATATCATTTGTATTACATTTAAAATTAAGGATATTTGTTTTGGAAACATTAAATGTCAAAAAATTTGCATCACACCAGTTTTTTATTTTTAACAAATCTGCACGTATATTGGCCTCCATTTGAGAAACATCAGAGTCGTGCCAGAGGATGGTGGTATCATCGGCAAACAATGTAAATTTGCCAGTTACCTGCAGTTGTGGCAGATCGTTCACATAAATGAGAAAAAGTAAAGGACCAAGTACTGATCCTTGCGGACCACCCACATTTATATTAAGTTCCTTAGAGATACCACCATTAAATTTGACAGCCTGATAAGTAGGAACGAAACCACTCAAGGGCAGTTCCTCTGAAACCATAGAGCTCCAGTTTCATCAGCAGCACTCTGTGACTCACGCAGTCAAATGCCTTGGACAACTCACAGAATACCGCTGCTGCAACTTCACTAACATTCAGTCGATTGTACAGGTGCTCTAGAAAGCTAAAGATAGCATCATTTGTGCTCACAGACTCACGAAAGCCAAACTGCTGAAGACGCAATAGGCCAAACCTAGTTAAAAATGAAACCATCCTCACCTTAACGAGCCGTTCCACTATTTTGGCTAAAGTAGGCAATAACGCTATAGGTCTGAAGTTAGAAGGACAGTCGCGATCGCCACACTTGTAAAGAGGAATAATCATTGCTCTTTTTAAGTACTCTGGGAAAACTCCAGACATAAATGAAAAGTTAATTGACTCGGCCAAGACTTGCAAAGCAACAAGAGGTAAAACAGAAAATATTTTAAGAGAAAGCCCAACCTGATGAACTCTTATTCTTAATATTAACCATTAACTGTTTAAGCTCTTCTACACTTGTGGGGGCAAAAAAGAAAGATTCGGCTACTACCACATTGCTGGGATAGCTCCTGGGATCTATTTTTTGTGAGAGATTGGCTGCAAGGTTACTAGCAATATCACAGTAAAAGGAATTGAGGACATTGGAATCTAAGGTGCTTGGAAAAACCAAGACATTATTTTTGCCCCTAAGCTCATTTAAAATCTTCCAAGACTCTTTTGCTCTGTTGGAGGAATTATTTATCCTCCTTTGAAAGTAGTTCCACTTAGCCATTCTGATTGAGTTTCTGTAAATCTTGCTGTATCTGTTATAATAATTTAAAAATGTTGCATTGTTCATAGCGTATTTCCTAATGTAAAAAAGGGAGCGCATATTTTTCCCAGATACTCGTAAACCCTTAGTATACCAAGGTTTTCTATTTCGTTTCTTAATATTGACAACAACGGAAAAGCAGTGTTAAAATTGTTTAACTACTATTTGATGAAAGCTATGCAGTGGGTTAACAGTAGTCAGTAGTCAATACATTATTCCAACTTAACATATTGGCGCTAAAAACTAAAGTTATGAAATAAGAATTTTTGGTTAAACTCATTTAACGTACTTAAATCTTATATTTAAATTAAATATTATCTTGCTATCAACTATCCTGAATTTCTAACTTAATAAAACTAAACCCAAAAATCCCGAATAATAAAGTTTTAAATACAAATAAATTTTAAGGCCGGACCTGTGCAACTTTTCACGAGTGGATGTGACTAAGGTCAGGCGTTTAACAAAATAGTACGTGGGCGCATGTAGTCAAATTTTACGAATCAAATGTATAAATTCTTAAAAAAATGCTTAAAACATTTATTTATTTAATGAAATGATTAAATATCGTTTAGAATATTACTTTATGACTCTTTCCACATAAAATTTTGCGATTTAAACATGCATGTCATGTGACAATACAAGCAACACCGGCACACGGACTATTTGCGGTACATCAAAGATTCTAATAGATCTCTGAACTGAACTATAGGTACCTTTATCCTTGCCTTAATAACTAATAAAGCTGTTTTTTGCAGCTAACCGAGGCTCCGCCAGTATTCAGAACTGCTCATTCTCTTAATAATGTTGCAAATATTGAAACACTTGCCTATAATAATATTGGTGATGATTTTACCATAAGCGTTACTAACTTCGAATTGGAACAAAACATAAATATAACAGAAGGTAAAAAATAATAAATTAGAGAAATAAAAATTTAGCTAGTCTTTAACTATGCATTTTTAAAGATAAAGTCGACGATGATGCTGAACAGCTGTCTAATGAAGTCATGGCATCGCCCTTAAGGACACCAGATAATATCTTATAACATTTGAAGATAATGCTTCTTCATCAGACAATTATGACACAGGCAACAGTTCTGATAGTACTAGCTGCTCTTCAAGTTGTTCTACCTGTTCAAGCACTTCAACTTCATCAAATGATGCTAATCCTGAGAATTTACAAATAATTCAACCCGGTAAGTCGTAGACAATTATATAGGGAAAGTAAAAAAATAAAAGCGTCGATATTTTAGAGCATCCAATAAAAAGAAACGAATCGATGTGGAATAAAAATATTAGAAAGGAAAAAAGGCGCAAAGGTGAAGCATACCTCGATGCAAGAAACATAGAGAAAAATGCTCGTCCTCTTTTACCTTCTCCATGTTCGCGAAAGCCAAACCATAAATGCATCACATAATTTGTAAGAGAGGAAAACCGCCAAGAAATTTACAACCAGTTTCGCAACTTAGAATCTCTAGATTATCAAAGGACTTTTGTAATAAATCACGTGGAACAAAAATTTAAGAGCAGGGTGAGTTTTTTATGGCAACTCTTAATATTACGGATTCATTTATACGCACGGCATGTGAAGAACGTACATTCCTTGTGGGATAATTAAGGGAGATTTACGTGGTAAACACGCTCCCTTTAATAAGCTGAAAGATGAAGATCAGAATTTGATTAGAGATCACATTATGTGATTTCCTTGTGTAGAGTCACACTACTGCAGTTCGTCATCAAAAAAAAAGTTCAATAACACAACAACAGTTCAATAAAAGCTTTCAAGCTTAAACAGTTCAATAATGCATAGATTATATAAAGATATGTGCGTGGAAAAGAATATTAAACCAGTTTCCTTGGAAAAGTATCGAGTTAAATTCAGTGAATATAATTTAGGATTTTTTCGCCCAAAAAAAGACCAATGCAAGAAATGTTTAGCCCAGACGAACATGACAGACCAGGAAAAACAAAAAAATGAGGAGAATTTCGAAAAACATATAACAAAAAAAACACAAGCTCGTGAGAATCGAGATGATGATAAGCAAGCAGCAAAGGAAAATGCAGATGTGCTATCTTTTAACTTTGATCATCAGTATCTACTTACAACCCCCAAAGGTCCAGCTGGCCAAATATTTTATTTAAGAAAGCTAGCAATCTATAACTTAACTATATACAACTTAGCAAATCAAAATGTTGATTGCTACCTATGGGAAGAAACTCTAGGAAGCTATGGGAAGTGGAAAAGAGGCGCAATCAAAATATCTTCTTGCGTCCTCGAGTACTTGCTAGCCCACCATACTATTAAAGAAGTTAGAATGATGTCAGATGGTTGTGGGGGCCAACAAAAAATACCATATTTGCTGCTATGTGCCTTGGGGTTCTAGCAGTTCACTCTAATTTGATTCAAATAGACCATACATTTTTTGAGGCCGGTCACACCGAAATGGAGTGTGACTCCATACACTCTAATAAATTATAGCTTAATATATATCTATATATTCTTCTGAAGGCTGGACCCAAATTATTAGAAGCGCTCGTATAAAACCATAACCATTCGCCGTAAAAAATTTAAACTAAGTCAAATTCCCTGGCGTAAAGTTTGTTCGATTCGATACCTTAAAGCTGATCAAACCAAACTGCTATACAAACTCAGCTATGATGATGACTTTCAAGTCGCAAATATTACTAAAGGTAAAGGAAGGCCCAAAAAAGTAACATTAAGTAAAGCGTATAAAGATGAGTTACTGATTAATGCAGCAAAGTATCACGATCTACAAAAAATGTGTACTGATCTTACCATACCAAAAATTTATCACCCATTTTATAAATCACTCAAGGTAAGTGATAAAGTCAGAGATAGATTGCCTGAACCAGACGTAGAGGAAGAAAGTGAAGATAGCGATAAAAAAAATTTGTAATTTTGTTAAAAAAGGTTTTTATAAAAACGTATTTTCATAATTTTTAAGTACTAAGTACAAATTTATTTGAAAATAATATTTTTAAACACTACTTTTTGAAATTTTTTGGTAATAAAATAACTTTAAAAAGATTGTTGTTTACTTTTCTTAACCTTTTAAATAAATGCGGCCCAAAAATAAAATTAGTTGCATACCCGAAATTGACTACAACTTTTTTTCATCATTCTTAAAAAAAAAACATAATTAACTTTAGTTTAATATTTATATTGAGTTAAAAGATTCTGGGCTAACCATTATATCGTAAAAATGTTACGCATTAAACTCTTTTATATTGCAATAATAGAATAACAAAAAGACAAAATTTCATGAATGTGACTTAGAAAGAAAGAAAGAAAGAAAATGTGCTATATTACGTAAGACAACAAAATCTTGTGTACAAGCATCCTAAAAACTAAAAAATTCCAAATTCACTTTAAATTTCAAACAAACATAACTTCTAAAACACTTTACCAAACAACAACCAAACAAATTGAGAAAAAAAAGCATCTTTTTGATAAATTCCATTAAAAAATAAGTAAAGCTGTCAATAAAACAGAATTTAGAAGAAGTAAATTACATTATTTAACAGGAAACAAAACTAAAACACTAAAATGATGTCAGAGCACAGGTTAAAAGGTATCATTAAAAAAATCGTCAAGGCTATAATATGCCCTGGATAATAAAAGTGATTTTAATTCCTTTTTGAATCTCTTAACTTCTAAAATTTGTCTGATACATAGAGGAACATGGTTGTAAATTTTTTTGCTGAGGTATATAAGTGAGTTCTTCGTGAGGGAGGATGTAGGGATTGGTAAGGGAAAATCGTTAACCTGGCGAGCCATATGACCAGTGTTAGAGGGAGGTTTAGGACATTTATGAATAAGAGTAGCTGTTTCTAAGATAAAAAGAGAAAAAAGAGTTAGGAGTTTTTGAGATATAAAGAGAGGTTTACAAGAATCTCTTAACTCAGCGGAACATAGGTATCTAACTGCCTTTTTTTGAATCACAAAAATTATGTTTAATAATCCCTTGTTGCTTAAACCCCAAAAAGGCAAGCCATAACGAAGGTGGGACACAATAAGAGAAAAGTACACTGAACGTGCAACTACCCCTCCCAGCTCATGCCCCGCCATTCTTACTGCAAAGCATCCAGAGGATAATTTTGATGCAAGATTTAGGATATGATCTTCGAAGCGAAGGCGACCATCAATGGTAATACCAAGGAACTTACAGCTTTCTTTGTTTTGCAAGGGGGAGTTTTCACTAAACATAAGGCCCTGAACGTCACACTTAAATCCCATAATAAAGGTTTTGCCCACATTAAATACAAGCCTGTTTGCAGCACACCACTCCGATAAAATCTTAAGATCCTTAAAAACCTGGGCTCTAACATTATCAGAATCTCTATGATTCCATAAAATGGTGGTATCATCAGCAAACTGAATCACTTTGCCCTGCAGTTTTAATGAACCCAAATCATTTACATAGAGCAAAAATAATAGGGGTCCTAACACTGAACCCTGAGGTACTCCAGTTTTAAGGGATCTGGAATCGGATAAACATCCAGATACTGTAACTCTTTGGGTACGATTAGACAGATAGGATTCCAGCCATTGCAATGCCACACCTCTAAAGCCATAATTATTGAGCTTAGACAGCAGTATTCCATGATCTACACAATCAAATGCCTTGGATAAATCGCAAAACACTGCCGCCGCGGACTCTCCAGAATTTAAGGACACATAGACACTCTCCAAAAAGCCGAAAACAGCGTCATGAGTCCCTTTTCCCGTTTGAAATCCAAACTGATTTGCAGATAAAATGCAACTATGTTGCAAAAAAGATAAAATTCTGATTTTTGCAAGTTTTTCAACTATCTTGGAGAGGGAAGATAATATAGAAATTGGACGAAAATTACAAGGCTCACTCACATCTCCACCCTTATAAAGAGGGATAACCACTGCCTCCTTCAAACATGCTGGAAAGATGCCATTATGAAAGGATTGTTTATGGCAGAAGCTAAGGCATTCAATGCGGAGTCAGGCAAAAGGAGTAGTAATTTTGATGATATTCCATCAGCTCCAGCTGATTTATGGTTTTTTAAGCTTTTAATTGCATCTCTAACATCAGTAAGGCTAACAGGATAAAAGAAAAAAGAATTTTGAACTGACACTTGTTGAATATAATGCAAAGGATCAATATTAGTATTCACATCCTTGAGCAATAAATGAGGAATATTACAGTAATAATCATTTAAACTATTTGGTCTTACTTCTGGTTCTGAAACTTTCTTGTGAGAATGCCTGAAGTCATTTATAATTGACCAACATTCTCTCTGCCTATTTGAGGACATATTCAAGCGGTCACTATAATATTTAACCTTAGCTGCTTTTATCGTCTTTCTATATAGACTACGATATTTCTGATGATAAAGAATAATGTTTGCATTAGTTGTAAACTTGCACAGCTTAGCCAAAAAGCGCAGGTTTTTAGCTGAAGTTCTGAGGCCTGCGCTGTGACCCATGGTTTTCTATTTTTCATTTTAAGCCTCTTTTTAGGTAAACACTGATTGATCTTGTCACATAGCACATGAAATAACAAAGTAAACGGGCCAGGAGCCATTTCAACTGCATTCCAATTAACCAAAGCTGCAGTAGGAGAAAAAGAATTAAAATTTGCTCTGCTGAAAATTCTTCCTATATAATGAGATGAAGGAAATACAGTGTTGCATGGAATCCTAGCGAGAAAGGCTTCATGGTCAGAAATACCAGATGAGAGTACTCTACATGACACATCATTTAAATTTGTACACAAATTATCAATAGTAGTTGCAGATGAGGATGTTATACGTGTGGGTGAAAGAACATGCATCTTCAAGTCATAAGATTCCAATATACTTAAAAGGGATGTATGATATGATGGCAAGCTTACATCAGTGAAGTTAATATTAAAGTCACCAGCCAATATAACTATGGAGTGTAGAGACAATTGGGATAATAGAGAATCAAGTTTGTCCAGGAACATACCAATATCTCCTGTGGGTGGTCTATAAACACAAAGAACATATAAATTAAATCGCTTACAAAAACAAAGGGAGAATTCAAAAACCTTCTCCAACAGAAAGCTATCATACTTATTAATTTTACAGAAAAAAGCTTCAATTGTTTGTTTAACTAAAATAGCTGTTCCTCCATGTATGGAGTGTTGCCGACAAAAAATTGATATAGGAATATAATCAGATATTAAGAAACATTCGTTAGGCTTTAACCAGTGCTCAGTTAGTTATACAATATCAGGAAAATCACATGAATCAAGTAAAAGATGAAGCTCGTCCATTTTATTTCTTAGAGACTGTATATTTAAAATAAAACTACTGAAACTTTTCGCATGCTTATTTTCAATGTTATTTATAGAATGTGAGTGAGCTTCATCTTCTGTGTCTTATACAAAAAAACAATACAAAATAGAAAAAAAACAATAGGCAACTATTAAACTACTCAAATATATACAGTAAGTACAAAAAGATCAAATACATAAGTCAGAACACTGATTTTTCACAGCAAATTATATCTTTTAATTGCAATTATCTCATAAAAACGATTTTGCACATTCATGGTTTTGGCACTGGACCGACGATATATAAATGACCTTCTTGAAGGGGAAACTCTTGCAAAATTCACTCTCTTTGCTGATGACACAACTACTGCTTCTTATGCTGCAGATTCATATGAGGAATCACTACTTGGATCTATGGCGGCACAGGCAAGGGCTGAAGATTGGTTTTGCTCGAACAGACTGCTTTTAAACAGCGATAAGACACATCGGGTTACATTCTCTATGAGAGATCTGTCAAATGTAGAAAATGCATCAGAGGTAGAGCTGTAAAAAAAGTAACTATTCGTTACTCGAGTACTCGTTACTTACTCGGATCCGAAGTAACGGATGTCGATGACAGCTTACAAATGGTGATTCGAGTACTCGTTTCTCTACGGCTTTCGCTGGGCGCATTGGCAGTAATGGCAGTCCGCCACCGGTGCGAATATTCAGTGGCTAGTTAGTAGTAAGAAATATAAAGCGAATACAGGAATCGACTATTATAGTCGGTAAGGCGAGGGCGCCGGCAATAGAAGACTTATGTTATGACTTGTTGTGGGGTGGATTGGGTTGTGTTGTCTGCTGCAACTTCTACACTGCGCGAACGAAAAATATGTTTAGCTTTACGGTACGGCATCGGTTTCGATATCGATAATGCACGTATCGACTATTTTGACAGATTGATTCGGTGATTCCCCGGTATAGTAAATCATGTTTTTTATAAATGATAAATTTGTTACAGTGTCATAGCAGAATAGACAGTGGCGTTTGCGATCGTTTCTTTTGTTGCTTGCAGTTGGTTTATTCTATATTATATGGTGTATTTTATTTAATAGTGTATTTTGTAGAGAAAAATGTAGGTTTTTATAGATGTTTTGTAAAATATTTACACAAAAAGTGAAGTTTTTTGTTATTAGAAAATATGATACAATAATCACTTAATAAATTTTTAAAACTCATTTTTAATCCTAAAACATTTTTAGGCTTAGTATCTTAGTATGTCTGGATCTCGAGGTTATATTTGGAACTATTTTACAACTTCTTCAAATGAAAAGGCTAAATGTACATTATGTAGCACAATTTATTCTTACAAGGGTAGAACGACTTCAAACTTAAAGAAACATCTATCACGCAAGCATCCAACGATTAATCTCCAAAAATCTGTTTCCAGAATTACCATGGCGGTAGAGCAAAGATTGACAAACATTCAAGGCAGGAATAAACTAGTGTGTTTAATAAAGTTATTGGGTCCACTGATTTTTTGGATTAAATTTAACCCACTACTGTAACTTTTTTTTTAATAAAGAATAAATAAGAATTTTTTGTATCATAAAGCAAAAAGTAACAATTATTCCCTCCAAGTGGTGAAAATATAAAGTAACTGTACCTAATTGAAAGTTTTTTTTTGTTTTGACAAGTTTTGTTTGTAACTTTTTTTTGTTAATTTTAAGGGACGGACCAAGGAGAGACATCAACGTCTACCGTAAAAACAATATCACATTCATCAGAAACACAATCAGCATTAGAGCCAACTCACATCTCCAAAAAACCAAAAGTACAGTCATCATTGGGAAATTTTGTATCCAGACCAATATCTTTACAGAAACAACAGAAAATTAATAACTTAATGTTCAACATGATAATAAATGATTTGCAGCCTTTTTCTATCGTAGACGATGTAGGCTTTCGACGCTTAATTCTAGAACTTGAGCCATCTTATAAATTTCCTTCTAGACAGACCTTTAGTCAATCTTTGTTACCTAAAAAACATGACGATGCTTTAAGTGTATTATTAAACAAAGCAGAATATATTAACCTAACAACTGATGGCTGGACTTCGCTAGCCAATGAAAGCTATATATCGGTAACTGCTCATTTTGTTTCTGATTGGGTATTTGTATCTGCTCTGTTGGATTGTTTTGTTTACAAAGAAAGCCATACGTCAAAAAATTTATGTGAGCACATTCAAATTATTGCGTCGCAATGGAATATATTAGATAAAATTCATGCAGTTACTACAGATAAGGCAGCAAATATCGTTAATTCTATTAAAATAACCGGTTGGATACACATCCCTTGCTTTGCTCATACTTTAAACCTCGTTGTTCAACAAGCAATTAAAGAAATAGATATCATAAGAAAAAAAGTAAAATCTATAGCAGAATACTTTCACAGGAGCACTCAAGCCAATACAATTTTTTTTTCCATTCAGAACCAAATAAATTCTGATTCTTCTCCATTAAAATTAAAAAATTACGTACCTACTAGGTGGAATTCTACTTTTTTAATGTTCGAAAGAATGATGGTGGAAGAATCTCTCACAGCTACTATTGGCTTATTACATAATCCAGTTGAACCGCTAACAGAACCCGAATGGAGTAGTTTAAAAGAAGCCTGTACAATTTTAAAACCTTTTGATCAAGTTACTACAGAAATGAGTTCTGAGAAAGCAGTGACTTTATCAAAAGTAATTAACATTGTTCGGAGCCTAAATGTTGTGCTTAAAAAATTTCAGGATACCATTACACAACATGACTCCAAGAAATTATTAATTAGTTTATTGGAATCTATGTCAACAAGGTTTGTAAATATTGAATTGAATAATGCAATATCCAAAGCGGCAATATTAGATCCGGACACCTAGGACAGAGCATTTAGTACTGATGTACTTGCTAAAAAAACTAAAGACAAAATTCAAGACCTAGTTGTCCAATTAATTAATAAAGAAAAGCAAGATCAGGAACAAACTTTGGACAATAACTTACCAAAAAATGAGTCAGAAGTAAATAAAGAAGACGATGAAATTGATCTATACTCTATTTCAGAAGTGTGTAGAGCAATAAAACCTCATTAGGTATGCAAAAGTGGTACCTGGTGATCCACCAATATTTTATGCCACTACCTTAGTTGGGTATTAGTTTCAATGTAAAATTCTTTCTTTTCGTTGATTGCAGGTAGTGCCACCCGGTTTTGGGTCAATTTATGAGTTTTGCCCATTGTTACCCACTGATAAACATTGAAAACGGTTCGCCAAAGGCGTGCAACTGGGACTTGTTTTTTACCTTATAATTAATGTACTTAAATGCTATTTTATTTTAGAAAGTTACTTTTGTTTAAATGGAATAATATATTTTTTTCACAAATTTATTGAACATAATATGTAGAGTAAAACAGTTGAAAATGTCACTTTTGGATCTGGCACTTTTTGAACAGTGTATAACAATTTTAAATTATAATAGATTGTAGTCTTCTTCGTCATCTGACGAACTGTCATCACCTCTTGACATTATAATTAAAGGATCGACTGTCTGATCGATGAGGTTGTCAAGATCCCACATTTTGTCCTCTTGCTTAATTACATGCTGGACTGCTTTTCGCCAATTCTCTGGTGTCGCTTCCGTAATGGCTTGATCAAACAGTAGCTTAACATCTTTCATTTTAAAAGTCGTGTTTTGTCTTGCTACAAATCCTTTTACCTGCGCCCATATCAGTTCTATAGGATTTAGTTCGCAATGATATGGCGGTAAGCGCAGTACAGTTATATTATATTTTTCGGCTATATCTTCCACGGCGTATTTCATGAAACGAGTTTTGTGTAAGTTTGCTATTGCCAGCAGTTCCTTTTTTATCAAATTTGCTTCAAACGCAATAACTTTTGCAATCAGCCAATCGATAATTTCTTGCTTTCTCCAACTTGAAGTTGGCGTCTTCTCTATTCGCCGTGAATGATAGCTTGCGTTATCCATAACCACCACCGAATTAGCCGAAAGAAATTTTATCATTTCACCAAAATAGTCCTCGAAAACGTCTGAGTTCATGTCTTCATGGTAATCTCCTGTGCGAGTCGACTCAAAGGTTAGCAGACCTTCTTTTAAAAATCCCTCTTCACTTCCAATATGTGTGATTATAAGTCTTTTTCCTTTAATCCCGAAGGTACTTTAATACCCGTAGACAGGCCTTCTATGAAAGCTTGGCGAGCACTGGTTATATTTTTGTCTTGCCACATTTTTTGGACTATATAACCTTCGTTAATCCACGTCTCATCAAGATAAAAAACTTTCTTTTGCTCCCTGCGGTACTGCTTGATACTTCTCAAGTATTGTCGTCTCCAACAAACAATTTCGTCGCTCTCCAGTAAAAGTGCTTTGCGGTTATGCTTTTCCCAGGCAAAATCCATATTTTTTAAAGTTTTCCATAAAAGTTTTCTACTTATCAACGGAATACTGTCATCTCGGCCAAGCTCCATTAAAATTTTGTCTAGGGTGGGTATTTCCTTTTTAAAATAAAAAGAGTGAACTTTTCTTCGAATTATACATTTAGCATTTTCTTCAAGGACTTTTGTAGGTCGTCCTGGCTTTTGCTTGGGAGATTCCACTTGACCTGCTACTTTTCTTTCCCGCAACAATTTGAAAATGGTGGACTTTCCAATTCCACTCATTCGAGAACATTTTTCAACAATTTCTTGCACAGTAAAACTAGGGTAATCGTGTTTTATGCAATCATGTACATTTAAAATAATAACTTTTTCACTCAGCGATAGTGGAGAATTTTTAGTACATCTTTTCGTTGGACTGAATACCTCCATTTTTTAAATATTGGGATAATAATATTGTGATTACACTACAGCGTAGCAGTGACTACTAACGTTTAAAATATGATTTAAAAGTATTTATAGTCTGTATATATTACCTGACCCCATTTTTGCATGTTACAAAGCGTTAAAAGATAGGTACCTATACAAAAGGATTAAAAGTATTTATTTAGTATTTAATCTCTTTCAAAATAAAGGCATTTAATCCGTGAAAATTAAATTCATAAATTTTCAAATTTTTTTTTTTTTTTTTTTTTTTTTCAAATTTCAAATCAAATTTATTTACAATAATTTTACAAAACTCACAAAAGTATAAATAGATGTACACCTAGATTAGAATCTGTGTGTGTACAAAACAAAAGTAATTAAGAAGATAATATATATAATTCACAATTCACTTAAAGTTATATACTATATACCAAATATACCAATATACTATATACTATATTATACTATATACTAACTATATTAAAACCAAAGAATAAACCAAAATAATGATTAAATGAACTAATGATTTAAATCGCCCTAGTCAGAATAACAGATCTTAACCACAAATATACTGATAAAGCTGCATATACCCTATATTTAATTTGCAAATAAATAATTATCTACGCAACACCGTAGCAAAAACTTCAAAGTTTTCATGAAGCAACCTATTTATTTCTCTACCAAACATATGTATATTTCGAACTTCTCTAATACTACTTGGAAGAAGGTTAAAAAATTTTGGGCCAAGGTATGTTAAAAACCTTTGAGTAGTCGCTCTTGTCAGAAAAGGCACACTAACAGAATGCACTGCTTGGCTTCTAGTATAGCAACCCAAGTTCTCTATCGGTCGCCGCAAATCAGGATATTTATAGACAAACATTAGCACTGACTTAGCATACATTTGCTGTATTGTAAAAACGCGCGCTTCTTGGTATAAACGGTTTGAGGAGTATCTGGAATGTTTTCTTAAAATTATTCGTAAAAGGTATTTTTGAGTAATGTTTAAAATATTTATGGTACTGGCAAATGATCCTCCCCATATTGATATTCCATATCTAATGACTGATTCAGCCAAGGATGTATATAACATTTTTAAAATGTGGAGAGGCATACAATTTCTAAGATGATAAAATTTAAAAATTAGTTTACGAATTTTTATATTAATACTTTCTATATGTTTTTCCCATTTAATATTTTGATCGATAAAAATACCCAAATACTTTATACATGGAGTCCTACTTAAGGTTTCCATGCAAGCACATGGCTTCTCCTTTAATATGCACTGATATGTGTGTATTTTTAGTACATCTGTATTAATTTGATGGTTATCGAGAATGCTAAAACTCATAAATTTTGTTTTTTCAATATTTACTGCTAAACGATTTTCTTCCAGCCACCGACGAACCATTGCAAAATCTGAAGTTGCTCTCTCCACAGCATTCGCCCAGTTATCACCCTTTACCAACAAAATAGTGTCGTCCGCGTATGATACAAGTTTTCCAGATGTACTAAGAAAAAGAAGTTCATTGATATAGAGGGTGAATAGAAGAGGCCCCAGTACAGTACCTTGTGGAACACCACAATTTATTGTTTCAAAAACACTATACTCATCCTCCACCCTAACACATTGCTTTCTTTCAGTAAGATAATTTTTTATAAGAGTCCAGCTTAATCCCCTTATCCCGTAGTCGTCTAATTTATCAAGTAGAATATCGTGTGATACCGAGTCGAAGGCTTTAGCCAAATCTAAAAATATAGCTAACGGTTTTTGATTTTTTTCAATAGTTTTACAAATATGATTTGTTACCTCAAATAGTGCCTCTTCAGTTGACTTACCCTCTCTAAAACCATATTGGTTGGGAGATAAAATGTTGTTTTTCTGTAAGTGTTTTGAAAACCTAATGCGTATACAAGCTTCAAGTATTTTTGCTATATTACTAATAAGTGATATTGGCCGATAGTTGCCTGGAGAACACACGTCATTTCCCTTATATATCGGAACAACCACTGACTTCTTCAATTCATTCGGAATTATTCCTGTTAAAATAATACAATTAAAAACATGGGTCAAGGGTTTTGCAATATTATTCCGTATTTGCTTAAGTAAGGTACTCCTTAATCCATCTAACCCCGGTGCAGAATAGTTTTTTAGAGCATTTATATTTTTTAGAACTTCATCCTCAGTAATAGGCGTTAAAAACATAGTGGTACAATTTAAGCGGGAAAACTTATTTTGTTTATTACAATTTAATTTACTTGACATTGTTTTTCCTACGTTTATAAAAAATGTATTAAAAATATTTGCTACATCTTTTTTATCAGATTGAATCGTGTTATTTTCACATCTAAGTGATATTTTGTTTTTATTCATATTTTGATTAGTATTCAGTTCCTCATTTATAATTTTCCACATTTTTTTAGGATTTTGTTTAGTTTCATTAAACTTTTTTTGAAAGTACGAGTTTTTTGTTTGTTTTATTAGCATATTTAAAATATTACGGTAACTCTTATACTCATTCAACAGAGTTACATTATTTTTATTTTTTAGATAAGATATTTTCAATTTGTCTCGGTGTCGGATGGAATTAATTAAACCAGATGTGATCCAGGGTTTTAGTTTTTTATTTTTTGATGTAAAATTTACCTTTGTACTTGCCAATTGTATAGCATTTTTTATTATATTTTGAAAAAGTTCATATGTCTCCTCGCTTTGGTCTTTATCGTAAACAACTTCCCAGTTTGCCTCTTCCAGAGTTTTATTTAATTTATTATAGTCTATAGATATAACAAAAGTTTTATCGCATGATTTTTTTGAATTGTTATCAATTTTCTGTAGTTTCAGTGCAATAGGAAAATGATCCGTTACATCACTCTTTAGTATAAATGGTAAAAAGGTCAATTTATTTTTTATTTTGTTGGGACAGTAGATAAAAAAGTGGTCAATACAGGATTCACAATCTGATGTTACTCTAGTAGGTCTATTTATATAACTAAGAAAACCATTTTCAGTTAAAATATTTTTATAGTTATTTATTGTTACATTTTCGCTAAGCAAATTTAAGTTTATATCTCCCCCAAAAATACAAATGGCTTCATTATTTTTGTATTGCAATAATAAATGGTTTAGGTCATTTAAGAAAGCAGTGGTATCCGATGCAGGTGATTTATATAGAGCAAATATTTGATATTTGTTTTCCTTAAATTTAAAATTAAGATGTGTAAAAGTTACTTCATTATATTTGATATTAACAACATTTTCCACCAATATACCCTTTCTGACATAGACAAGCACTCCATCGTTTTGATTAAACCTTCCTTCAGAATAAAATACCTCATAATTTAAAATTTTAAAAATATCCAAGCAGGTAATTTTCCAAGTTTCGGTTAATAAAATGATATCAAAGGTGCAACCCAGGCTTTCAACAAATACCAAAAACTCTTCAAAGTTTTTACCAGCGCTGCGAATGTTTATATGAATGAAGTTCAGTAGATCATTTTCATCAGAATAATACTCAATCGGACTAATATCTGAGGTTATAACATTGGCATAATTGCTCAGTTCGTTATGATAGTCTATAACAGCATTCATCTATAGTATAAATATTATAAGTACCTGCGCCTATGAACTACCACGAAATGTAGCCAAACAGAACGGAATTCCCCAGTTTATTGCTCTATACACTTCTGAAATACAGTATAGTATGGAAAGATTTTGATAGGCAAACAAAAAACATTTCAGTCCAAAGTTCAGTTTCTCAAGCCATAATAGAAATCAGAATGTACATGAAAGATGCCCCCTATTGATAGAAAACAAGACCCCTTGCAATATTGGAGAAGCAGGGAATTAATTTATCCCCATCTTAGTAAATTGGCGAAGAAATATTTGGGTATAGTCGCCAACTCTGTACCTTCTGAACGGATATTTTCGAAAGGAGGAGAGATTTTATCCCGAAAAAGAAGCTCTATTAAAGGGTCCAAAGTTTACCTTTTCTAAATGTGAATCAAAATATTTTCTAAATAATTATGTTTAAGGGAAAATACATGTATGTATATTTTATTTGAATAATAAATGGTAGAAATCTGATCATTTTAAATACAGTATTTTTTTAGATTTTTAATTTAACAGTCTTTCCTGAAAAAATAAAACAGATTTTTAATAATAAAAAATGCATTCAAATAGTACTGAAAAGAAAAAACATAAATCTAATTTAAATCCAAATATCCACTTTAAAATTACACTAAGTGTAATATTGTTTATTAATTCCCCTATGGCCCTTATGTTTCTATACAATGTTTTTAAACAATTTCTATATGAAGTGGCATCGGTTAAAACCCGTGAAAAACGTAATATTCGTTATTTAACTTCAAACCGAATACCAATAATACCTAATGCAAAATTTAAGGAAACGAGTACTCGAATAACGAATCCGAAGTAACGAGTACTGAAACCGAAAGTAACGAATCGTTACAAGTAGTTAAAAGTAACCGAAACTGACAGCACTAATCAGAGGTAAGTTTTCTAGGAGTCATTTTGGACCCAAAGCTCCAATGGGGTAAGCATATTGATGGTCTTGCGGGGAAACTCAACAGGGGCCTGTATGTGCTCGGAAACCTCTGCAATTGTATCTCTGCTGATATGTTAAGAAGCCTTGCCTGGGGCCATGCAGCAGAGGTAAGCAGGGTTTTTGGCTCGCAGAAAAGGGCGGTAAGGTGGTTTTCTGGTTAAGGTTACAGAAATATTTATGTTAGTCTTGGTCTCTTGACTGTGCCTTGTTTGTATGTGCTAAAGTGTCTGCTGTATGTTAAACAGTGTGAGAGTCAGTTTTAAGCTCACAGGGATGTCAATGACTACAACACTCGTGCAAGGAACAATTTGGTACCTGCCTATTGGCATCTGGGGAGGTGTCAGGATGGTCCAGGGTACTGGAAATATGACTAGGGTTTTACCAATTAAAGATTTTAAGCAAAGGGTGAAGCATTATCTAATAAACAATGCATTTTATTCTTTTGACGAGTATCTTAATTCAGATTTTAACATGTTGTAAGTGACATTATTCTTAATCTTTTTGTTTCTTTTGTTTTAGTATGTATCTTACATGAAAAATATTGTTTGTAATTGTTTTAACAAACTCTTTTGAATAGTTTCTTTTCAATTAATATTATTTTATCTTTTTTGATGTATGTAAACTGTATATGTGATAACATGAATAAATTATTGAGTATTTATTGTTAATTTTGTTTAAATAGTTTATATTACTTGTTGGAATGTAGCAACATATCGTCCGTGAGCCTGCAATATCTCCTAACTAGCATTTTCAGCAAAAATTACTTTTAGGCAACCCAACAGTTTTTAACCCTAATGAATTTGCACGATTTTTGGACGCAATTTCTCCTAACTGCAGTGTTTATCCACGCTTTCGAGCAAGAACTTGATGTCGGCAGATTTGAGCATCATTTTTCTAGTTTGTGATAATAGTTACTTGTGCAAAAGTGTTTTTTTAATAAAAATAGGAAGTATTAGTTGTATAGGTAAGTTTTTCCTTTCAATATTAGGAAAATTTAAATACAAAAGTAATTAAAATATTTTTTGATGTAGATAGGAGGTTTCGCGTTAGTGATGGGCATATCCTTTGTGTGTAGTTAGGAGTAATTTTATGTTTTATTTTTTAGGAAAAAATGAGTCGTTCTAAGAAAGTTCTGGATTCGGCAAGAAATATAAATTTAATTAGAGATGGGCCCATGGAAGTTGAAGGAATAAATATAGTGGAAAACCCACAAAGTAGTGTCGTTGTGCTTGGTAAGTAGTACAGTTGTCGGCAAAAAAATCCGAACAATCTAAGAAAAATATTTGAAAATAATTAAAATTACTATAAACTTTTTAATAAATTTTTCATGACTTTTTAGATACCGATGAAATGCTTTTAAATAGTTCCGGGCCTTATTATAAAGATTTCGCACAAATAACTGATGATGTGCTGCAAAACAGTTATTCCGACATATTCACAAATCCGGTTCTGGAAGGTAGGTACCTCTGCAATAGTTAAAATGTTCTTTTGCTTTGAGATTTAATCTTTGTTACAGAGACACTGCCGCCTGATAACAGTCGTGATTTCTCTAAAGCCACAAATTGCAGTTCTGACAATGCAGGTGACGATTACGTACCTTCAGATATATCATACATCTGATGAAAGTGTTTCTGCTGTTGGGAGACATAATGAAGGTAAGTTAGACAAAATAAAATAAGTTTATTTACGTTGACGTTGAGAACGTTTCACTCTTAGGCGTCCAGACAGACGTTGACTCGGACGTTGATATGGTAGAGAATAATCAGAACTTCGAAATAGAGAATGCTGATGCACTGGAAAATCCAGATGGTCAAGAAATCTTCGATGCACCAGGAGAAAGGAAAAGAAGAATAACACCCGATCAAAGTCAATGGATAAGAGAAAGAAACAAAAATTTACGTGTGCAAGGTAAAAAATACGTCGGATTTTCAAGAGAGAATGGAAAATATCAGCAAAATATAAATAGAGGAGAAAGAAAACTAAAAGGTGGATGTAATTCAAATTTCCGTAGAAATTCAAAAGTAAGAAAATGTTTTCAAATTACGGAAGCTCAGAGAGAAGTAATTTTTAATCACTTTTGGGGCGAAATATCGTGGGATCAGAAAAAGGTTTACGTTGCTTCAACTGTCGAAAAAATTTCCGTGAAACGTAAAACGCAAGAAAACTCAAGACGACGACAGGGGACTTTTGTGTATTACCTAAATGTTGACAATAAAAAGCTCCAGGTATGTCGCACAATGTTTCTAAACACACTGGCTCTTGGATACAAAACAGTCCAAGACTGGGTGAACAGTAGTGAATCAGGCATGCACCAGGATGAAGGCCGTAAAATAACTAAAAAGCGAGAAATTGCTTTACGCAGCACTTCAGTTTTTTTATACAGTTTCACTTATACAGCACGTTGATACGTTTTTAAATTCCTTACCTAAGCTACCCTCTCACTATAATAGAAAAAAGCTGTTTTTGGAGCCAGTATTTAAAACAAAACTTGAACCTTTTAAGGTTCATCAAGAGTTTTGCTCAGAAAAAAATGTACCAGGAAATACTTTACGAGGAGATTTAAGGAATTAAATTTATCTATATATACTTTAAAAAAAGATAAATGTAACGTTTGTACCTCTTATGAGAAAGGAAATCTAGCAGAAGGTGACTATCAAGAGCATATTCGCAGGAAAGATCGTGCACGGGAGGAAAAACTGAAAGATAAAAGCGAGGCACTTTTAGATAATTTTATCATAATTTCAATGGATCTGCAAGCAGTCAAATTATCTCCATACTTGCAGGCCAATGCTCTTTACTATAAGATAAAATTAGGTTGCCATAATTTTACTATTTTAACATGAAAACGCATGATGCGTGTTGCTATTGGTTTTCTGAAGACCAAAACAGCGAGTTGAAAGCGTCTACTTTTGTTTCAGTCTTGTTGGACTATTTAGAAAAAAAAAATGTTTTAACAAACGTTCCCATCATTATTTATTCGGACGGATGTACGTATCAAAATAGAAACAACATAATGGCGAATGCTCTTTTAAACTTTTCCATTAAATTTAGAGTGACAATTTACCAAAAATTTTTAGAGTCCGGACATACCTACATGGAGTGTGACTCTACAATATGAGAAATACAAAATGAAAATCCACTCTACAATAAAACGCAAACTGCAAAATCGAGAAATTCATCTTCCTAGCGATTATTTGTCGGTTACTAGAGAATCACGACGTAATCCTAGACCCTACGAAGCGGTCGAGTTGGATTTTTGTTTTTTTAGAAACTATTCGCTAGCAGGCCATTTAAGGTATTCTTCCATACGCCCAGGAAAATCTACAGATGATCCTAAAGTTACTGACATAAAGTGCATAAAATACGATAATCTAATTCAGATTAAAACAGATTTTGAATGGCAAACTTTTCCGGTGAGGCCGAAAAATCTTGAGGTAATAATGGAATATCCCACCCAAGTAACATGTTCTCAAGCAGTTGGTTTTTAAAGTTGCCTTTTAGCCGCACCAAGGTTCTGCAATAGTCATTGGCTTGCTTGATGGAACTATTTAGGTTAAATTTTGTGCTAATAGGAACTAGGAACCTTAGGTAAATTAAAAATCTAATTAGTTCTAGTCAAGTGTCACCAATAACGTTGTTATGGCCATAAACGAGGGCTTGGTGGTTGTGAGATAATAAGGTTTTGGAGAGGTTATATTTCAGCATTAATTTGGCAGCATTAATAAATTCCAATATAGAACGATTTTAGCATTAAAATTACCTATTCAGAACCATATGGTCTTGAATCAATTGCCTAACTATTTGGCACTTTATACGGCCTATTCCGGAAAATATAGCATTTTTTAACACCTAAAGGACTTGCTAAAAGTCATATGGATAATAAGATAACTGTATGGGATAAGGTTTAACCAACTAGTCACAATAAAACACAGTTTGCGGACGGTCGCGACTATTAAATCCTACGTCATTTATTCTTAGAATATACAGGGATGTCTTGGCACAAAATTGTAAGAAGTGGTAATTTTAAAAGAAAAGTGAAGCGAAATTTCTAACGAATTACAACTGGTCAGGTAAATGTGACAAATAAAATATTGACAATTTTGGTAGATTATAACGTAAAAAAAAAATTAGTTTGTAACACTCCGAAAAGATAACTCCGATGTTTACTCTACAATTTTCAGATATATCTATGTTGCCTCCAAAATTAACATTCATTTCAGACGTTCCATGGTTTATCTATGCTTAATATTGTTTAATTTTAGGTGTAGCAAATTTTAATTCTCAACATGGATGCCAAAAGTGTACCATTGTTGGAGAGTACTCCCATATAATGCACACTAATTACTATCCCAATAAGAAATTTTCAAAAAGAACTGATGAACAATTTCGCTTGAAGACAGATACATACCATCATAAAACTGACTCTGTGATCTTGAAACTTCCAATTAACATGATAGATTGTTTTCCAGTAGCTGACCCTCTTCATTTGATAGATTTGGGAGTAATGAAACGATTGTTAACAGGTAAAGATGTTTTTATAGATATGTATGTTGATGCTTGTACTCGCCCGTTCTAATATTATTTTTAATATTAGGTTGGCGTGATGGTACGTAATAAATCCTTAAAATGGCCTGCAAAAGTAATGGAAAGTGTATCAAAGCAGATGCTAAATATAAAGTTACCCAAAGAGCTTCATAGAGCGACTAGAGGGCTTGATGTTTTGTCCTACTGGAAAGGATTGGAGTATAAAAGTTTTCTTTTGTATATCGGAATTACTATTTTAAGAGATGTACTAGCACCTCATGTTTATGAACACTTTCTTGGTTTATTTTGCGCTATAACAATTTGCTCGGAATATCTCCATGTTGCTGAAGCATTATTAGACCGCTTTGTTTATTGTTATTCAAGTATATACGGTAAATACTTTATTACGAGTAACATCCATAATGTAACACATTTGATAGATGACGTTAGTGCTGGGAAATTTAACAAAATTTTCCGCCTATCCTTTTGAATCAAAATTATATGAAATTAAAAACATGATAAGAAATGGCAATAACCCGTTGGCTCAAATAGCAAACCGGCTGAGTGAAAAGCAAAGTTTTGATCTTTCCTTTTTATCCATGTTTAAAAAATGTGACGGATGATGCTTTTCTTCGTAATAGTATTAAACCAGGTGAAACTACAACTATCTTTAAATATATTTTTTTTGAAGGGTTTTGTCTTGGCGGTGGTGATGAAAATAGATGGTTTTTAACTAAACAGAATGAAATAGTGTACTTTGAAGCTCTGAATTTTTGAACTTTGAAGTCTTTTTACTATACAGGAGAATGATTTCCATTTATCTTTTGGAGCGGAGCTTTCATCCAATACGGCACCCATTTGTGACTTTGGAGGCCACCATAACGTTCCATCTTTCTCCCACCCTGCTTGGGACTGCTGATATACATATCGTTCCCCGTTCTATAATTTGGACCACTTTAAATGGCATTTTCTAAAATAAAATATTGCTTAGGTAACTTAGGTTACAGTTTGATCCAATAGGTTTTCCAGTACCTAATCAACTTAATTCAATCTAAAATACTATTACAAAGACAAAAATGTAGTGTTAATACAAGGATTAAAGTAGGTATGATTGCTCACGGTAACTAAAAACATACCAAAATATGAAGTTCAATACTATACAATTTTTAAGTTTTAAATATTTAAAAATCTGCTTTTTATATGTATTATATTTTTGTATTTATTAAATTTACTAATAAAAAAATCCAAAATTTATAAAGAATATAAACCTAAAGATAAATTACCTTTATTGTTGAAGCTTTTTTTTTTAACTTTAAAAAGTCAATACCTTTTTATGTACCTAAATACAGCCCTGTATGCATTTTGAACGATAAAAAAACACACTTTTATTTTCACAGTAACTGGAACCACCAAAACCAAACGCAAACTAAATTGCAATAAAGAAGACTCAAGAAATCCCGCGTAGTAATAAATAATGCCAATAGATCCTACTAAATGCCTAAAAGCCATTTATTGAAATTCGCCCAGACTTTGCGAGCTAATTGGTTATTAAAAATGGCCTATAAGTCCTGGAAGATGCTAGTTAGCCCTGTTTTAGCTTTTTTTAAAACCCACTGGCATTTTTTTAAGACTTTTGTCCTATGACATAGCTTTTGATACTTACTTAAGTTATTATAGCAGCTTAAAAGCATATCCTGCTAGGCGTCCATTTTGAAGAAAAAATTTAATTCTTCCATTTTTATAAGCTATTCAAATACAGGCAAAAATAATGTAATATGTAAACAATTTAGATAATATATAAAGACACTGGAGCATTTAAGTACATATTATCGCTAAAGCATCTCAGAAATAAAAATTAATTATTTTTTTATTTTTTTATTGCCACTGAATAATGTTTAATTTGTAAGATATCAAAGGCGCGCGTGTTTTACAGTGAAATTACACCCAACTTTTTCAAGAAACTGGTGTGCGCAATGAAAATCGGTCATCTATTCCAGTATAATATATTTTTTTCTAAAATAAAGTAATACTTATAACCTCTTTAGGGCTGGGCCTTTTTTTACTACAGGAGGTTATGCGGGCTAATAAATAACGTTGTTTGTGCTTAATGGCATAATCAATAATTTTTCTTAAACCGGTTCTAGGAGTTATTTATAACCTTTTTAGAACCTAAATTGTTACTTGGGCAATATGCATAGTCAACAATGTAAAATTCCTGCAAGTAAATTTAAACACTTGCAAGTGTTTTGCCACGAGATGTCCATCACTTGTACATAAATGTCCTAAACCTCCCTCTAACACTGGTCATATGACTCGCCAGGTTAACGATTTTCCCTTACCAATCCCTACATCCTCCCTCACGAAGAACTCACTTATATACCTCAGCAAAAAAATTTACGACCATGTTCCTCTATGT
The DNA here is from genome assembly GCF_022605725.1 of Anthonomus grandis grandis. NCBI lineage: Eukaryota > Metazoa > Arthropoda > Insecta > Coleoptera > Curculionidae > Anthonomus > Anthonomus grandis. Next base: position 7,881,199 of record NC_065563.1, on the reverse strand, counting down.
ATCAGACAAATTTTAGAAGTTAAGAGATTCAAAAAGGAATTAAAATCACTTTTATTATCCAGGGCATATTATAGCCTTGACGATTTTTTTAATGATACCTTTTAACCTGTGCTCTGACATCATTTTAGTGTTTTAGTTTTGTTTCCTGTTAAATAATGTAATTTACTTCTTCTAAATTCTGTTTTATTGACAGCTTTACTTATTTTTTAATGAAATTTATCAAAAAGATGCTTTTTTTTCTCAATCTGTTTTGTTATGATTAATTTTGGTAATGTGTGTAAATTTTATGTAAAGTGTTTTAGAAGTTATGTTTGTTTGAAATTTAAAGTGAATTTGGAATTTTTTAGTTTTTAGGATGCTTGTACACAAGATTTTGTTGTCTTACGTAATATAGCACATTTTCTTTCTTTCTTTCTTTCTTATGATCTCCTCTTATGAGTCTCCCTCATTTATAGGTCTCATATTTATAAGTTTGTTTTTTAAGTTTCGTTATTAAAAGCACAATATTTTTTAATGTAGAAGAAGTAGTCTATAATGCCATCCAATGTTTTTTGGTTCACTTAGTTATTTTGGAAATAAAACTTTTGATTTTTTAGAGAGTAATTTTATTTTATCCCCTTTATTCTTTTGTTTCAAATTATCCTATCTGTCTGTTTTTTCATATCAATAAATCCTATCTTAAAATAAAAACTTACAAATCATTTTTTAACAAAGCTAAAATAAATTACTCAAAAAACCCTTTTATAAAAACAATGTGAGCAGCAAAAATTTGGAGAATTTTAACAAACTAACACAATATCAGTTTTTTGGCTCTTGTGAAAAATTGGGTAAAATTTAGTTAGGAGAAATTGCAGGCTCACAGACGATATCATATTGACTGTATTATTTTTGTTATGGAGTGCTAAATTGGGTGTAATGGGGTTGATCCCGTAAATAAAGAACAAAGAACTGTTCAGCCACTGTGGCCTCAGTTTCAAAAACAAAAAGGTTTCTTCTAAATCCTTCAATAAACAATTCCTTTCCTTTTAATTCATTTAATAAAATCCTCAATTCTCTTTTGATTCATCCCTTTTTCATTTTCACCTTCATTATAACTATCTTGGCATCTTTCAGGGCACAAAATTCTATCACAGGTTCTTATTGCTTTATAAGTAAGGTAATAAATATCCCCAAATGATTCACTTATTATAACATGTTGCTATCTTTGGTTACTCGACACAAAACAATCTGTGCTAATTATAATATAAAAAACTCATCATAAAACGATTAAGGAGGACCAAAAGATCATTTCGTTGGTGTTGTCAAGGCGAAATTGTTAACTTATTATTATTTAAATGGATGAAAACAGTGTGATGAAAGTGGCAAAAACAGGACGCCATAACCTAGATAACAATATTATGCATTCCAAACCAGTTTTGCCTTTGATTTAATTAACGGAAAAGGTTCAGTTCAGTTTACTCACCGTAGACAAGAACCTAAAATGTCCGGGATTCTCTGGATTCAAAGAAAAATTGCGAATTGCTTTCTTTATCCCTTCACCACTTCCACCACCAACAACCGATTCACTTGAATAAAATTCTTGATTTATTTTATGCATTCCATTGGTTCTCGAAATATAATGGGACGTGTCGATGACCTTTTTTCGAATGAAAGTCGCGTGTGTTAAAAAGAGACGGCAGCAGTTCTGGAGTGGGTCGACTCAGGCAACTTATTGAATATTATCTTGGATATTTATCCTTTCCCTAAGCATTCACCATAAAATTTGCATCAATGGTTAATCTTTACAGCTCGTATTAAATGAATTTTGAATGTCAATAATAGAAATTTCTATTTCTTCTTTATTTACACACCAAAACAATTAATAGCTAATGCAATTTATTTATTCTCTAGGTAAAAAAAGAGTGCGATCAGCGCCATCTCTATTCACTCGTTTAGACCACCAGAGTAAACACAAGAATCCCAACCTAACCTCAAAAATTGACGGCAAATCGTCGCAAATAGTGCATGTGTATAGATGGTTCTTTGCACTTTTTTAGGTTTAAGTTTTATAAAAACTTAATTTGTTGAAAATATGGACTTCCCAGTCTCCGCTTTTTCCATCTACAAAAGTCAAACCAAGAAAAAACACAAGGCTTCGCCACAAAACGAATCCAAGCAGCCTCCACTCAAGAAGAAAAAACAGGTTGTCTTAAAAAATACAAAGAAACCAATAATTGGTATATCTTCTAAAAAAAAGAAAAATAAACCAAAAGCTCTCACTAGCCCTAGCAGTAACGGATATGTGAGCTCTGAGGAAGAAATACCTACATTAGTTCCCATTATTGATATACCTGAAGTACATGCACCAATGATCACAAACAATGAGAAAAAAACCTTAAAAGTCAAAAAGAAATCGGTGAAATCAAAAGATATTAAACCTTTCAATCCTGTAACGCAAGGCTTAGCATTATTCAAATGGATGCTAGACCCTGTAACACCAGCAGACTTTTTTAAAATCTACTGGGAACAAAAAGTACTGCACGTTAACAGATCCAAACAAGAATACTTCAAAGATGTTTTTAGCACCAAAAAACTTGATTCTATATTAAGAGAATTTCCGTTACATTACACTAGAAATATAGATGTTGTTGTATATAAAGATGGCAAAAAAGAAGTTATGGAAGAAGAGGGTCGAGCCTTACCATCGAAACTCTGGTATTATTATGAAACTGGGTGCAGCATAAGGGTCTTGAACCCTCAAACTTATGACCAAGATGTCCATTCAGTTATATCAAGTCTACAGGAGTATTTTGGCACAATGGTGGGTGCAAATGTCTACCTGACACCTCCTGATAGTCAAGGGTTTGCCCCACATTTTGATGATATTGAGGCATTTATTATTCAGCTGGAGGGTAGCAAATATTGGAAACTGTATAAGCCCAAGTAAGTATGTTTAAATGTCTTTTGGGATTAATCAATTATTTCATTTCTTAAATAAGTAGTCATAGGTTTATTAACTCTCATACATCATTCTAGGAGAACTACTGGAAGTTAAATTGAAAGAGCTTTTTTTCTTTTATTCTTGAGTTTTTTTTTTAGGAACTACCAAAAATATGTTGTTAATTAAAGAGCTATTAACAATATTAAAAATAAATAGTAGATCATATAAAGTACATCTAATACTTAATCTAATCATATCAAATTCAGTTAGCACACTTTCATATGTGATTGAAATTGAAAGTTTTATTGTCCAAGTGAAAACAAATCCTAATAATAAGATAATGATTGAAATATCAACAGATAATACAATAAATTCAGTATCAAAAAATAACATAAAATAACAATATCAAATTGATTAACTGGTACAATATAAAACTAATAGTAGGTGTTACATTAAATAATTAAACATTAAACAACTAAGAATCTAATTCTATCTGAAATAATAGATTTCAAATGACCCAAAGTCATGTAAGAATAGTTATTGTGAGCTCTTAACCCATTAGATCCCACGGTACCTTTTAGTCAAAAAAATAAAAAAAATAGAAAGAAAGAAAGAAAATGTGCTATATTACGTAAGAATAATCTTGTGTACAAGCATCCTACAAGCAAAACAAAAAAACAAAACAAAAATACAATTTCAAAAATTGACAAAACAATGAACAAAATTAAACACAAGAAGACAAAACTTTTTGAACATACTTGAATTAAAGATTTTGAACTAAATAAAACAATCAATTACTACTAAACCTATCATTAAAAAAGTCATCCAGGTTATAATATGCCTTAGCCAATAAAAGTGTCTTTAGTTCTCTTTTAAATTTCTTAACATCCGATATATGTCTAACACATAGAGGAACATTGTAAATTTTTTTACTCATGTAAATTAATGAGTTTTTGGTAAGGGAAGACGTAGGAATAGGTAGGGGAACATCATTTACAAGACGAGTCAAATGGCCAGTGTCAGAGGGTAGTTTGGGAATTTTGTAAATAAGAGCAGCTGTTTCTAAGATAAAGAGTGAAAAAAGAGTTAGGATTTTTTCAGAAATGAAGAGGGGTTTGCAAGAATCTCTTAACTTAGCAGAACACAGGTATCTAACTGCTTTTTTTTGAATAACAAAGACAATGTTAAGTAGCCCCTTATTGGTTAAACCCCAAAAAGGCAAGCAATACCGAATATGAGATTCAATAAGTGAAAAGTACACTGAACGTGCAACCACCCCTCCCAGCTCTTGTTTTGCCATTCTTACTGCAAAACATCCAGAAGATAATTTCCCAGCTAAATGTAAAATATGATCTTCAAACCGAAGGCGACCATCAATGGTAATTCCTAGGAACTTGCAGCACTCTTTATTCTGCAAGAGGGAATTTTCGTCAAACATCAGACCCTGAACATCGCACTTAAACCCCATAATAGACATCTTTCTTACATTAAACACGAGCCTGTTGGAAGCACACCACCCTGATAAAATCTGAAGGTCTTCAAGGATACAAGTCAGAATTTTTATGGCTCCATAGTATGGTGGTATCATCAACAAATTGAACCACCTTGCCCTGCAGTTTCAATGAACTCAAGTCATCCACATACAGTAAAAATAACAGTGGTCCCAACACTGAACCCTGGGGAACGCCGCATTTCAGGGATCTAGAAGCAGACAAACGCCCAGACACTGTAACCTTCTGAGTACGATTTGATAGATAGGACTCAAGCCATCGCAACGCTACGCCCCTAAAACTATATTTATCAAGCTTAGATAACAGTATTCCATGATCCACACAGTCAAACGCTTTGGATAGATCACAAAACACTGCCGCCGATGACTCTCCAGAATTCAAGGACACATAGACGCTCTCCAAAAAGCTAAAAACAGCATCATGAGTCCCTTTACCGGCTTGAAATCCAAACTGATTTGCAGACAAAATGCCATTATGATGTAAAAGGGACAAAATTCTGCTTTTTGCAAGTTTTTCAACTATCTTAGAGAGGGTAGACAAAATAGAAATGGGACGGAATTTACAAGGCTGATCCAAATCTCCACCCTTATGAAGAGGGATAACCACTGCCTCTTTTAAACATGAAGGAAAAATGCCAATATGTAAAGAATTGTTTATGGCAGAAACTAAAACATTTAAGGCTGAATCAGGCAAAAAGAGTAACAACCTCGAAGATATTCCATCAGCTCCAGATGATTTATGGTTTTTTAGGCGTTTGATTTCATTTTTTACTTCGGTAAGATCGACAGGATGAAAGAAAAATGAATGCTCAACCGACACTTGTTGAAGATAGTGTAAGGAATCAATGTTACTACGAATGCCCTTAAGCAAGATATTAGGTATATCACAATAATAGTCGTTTAAAATGTCAGGTCTTAAATCCGGTTCAGGTACTTTTTTATGGCAATGTCTAAAATCATTAATAATCGACCAACACTCTCTTTGCCTATTTGATGACATATTTAAGCGATCCCTATAATAATTAGAGTTTGCTGCTTTAATTGTCTTTCTGTACAGACTACGGTATTTCTGATGATATACAAAAATATTTTCATTTGTGGTATATTTGCACAATTTAGTCAAAAAACGGAGGTTTTTAACTGAAATTCTAAGGCCTTTTGTAACCCATGGTTTTCGTTTCTTAGTTTTAAGCCTCATTTTAGGAAAGCACTGATTGATCTTTTCACACAGAACTTGAAAAAATAAAGTAAGTGGGTCAAAAGCCGTTTCAAGTGCATTCCATTTTACCGAAGCTGTAGCAGCAGAAAAAGCATTGAAATTTCTCCTGCTGAAAATTCTTCCCATATAATGAGATGAAGATAATGCAGTATTATATGGCATTTTAGCAAGAACAGCTTCATGGTCGGAAATAGCAGATGGGAGTACTGTGCATAAAACGTCATCAAAATTTGTACAGAAATAGTCAATTGTAGTTGCAGATGAAGAAGTTATTCGTGTGGGAGAAAGAACGTGCATTTTCAAGTCGTAAGAATTTAAAATACTTAAAAGAGAAGTACGTGGCAAGGTTTCATCAGTGTAGTTGATATTAAAGTCACCAACCAATATGACCTTAGAGTGTAGGGATAACTGGGATAAAAGAGAATCAAGTTTGTCCAGAAACATAGCAATATCTCCTGTAGGTGGTCTATAAACACAAAGAATATATAAGGAGAAAGAATATACACACTAAGGTCACATTAATCCCTTCTGCTTGATGACAAATTATCAATTATGTAATTAAACTTTATATATTTTACTTTTTGTTTAAAGGGTAAAACATGACATTTATTAACATTCAATTAATATTAAACCAATCAGATATGGAGTCTAAGGCTACGGTTATAGTGCATGCGTGTTCTGACGAACTGGCGTTCGGCCGAAAACGTCAGAATTCTTGGTCAGAACAAAAGTGGTTAGTTTGTTTGCGTATTGTGACGAACTGATTTTAATTTTTACTGGTTTTGTTGCCGTCGCAAAATATCCGTGATGGATGACGTGGACGATTATCTGTTTTTAGAAAGTCCTTTGTTAAAAATGTTATTAATGAATGAAAGGACTATATGTATAAACGAAATGTTTGCTTCAAGGAATATTAATGGTGAATTTCACACCCTATTTGAAGAACTTTTACGCCAACCAGAAAAATTTTTCGAATACTTTAGAATGTCAATACAAACTTTCAACTATATCCTAGAGGGGATCGAAGAAAGTATAACTAAGCAATCAAACTTTCGAGAATGCATATCAGCTAGAGAAAGATTGGCCCTAACTTTGAGGTAAGTCTGTACTTAGTAATACTTACAAATACTTCCTTAGTTGATTGTCAAAGGAATAAAACTTCTTATTTCTTATCTACAAACCATATTTTTTAAATACAAAATAATACTGTTAATACATTTTGAAAAAGTTTATACGAAATCCTATTACGGTCCAGGGTTATGTGAGGAAAAAAATGTTGCTAAGTCTGTGTAGGTATTAATATTGTCATGCTCTGCGGTTTCTACACTGCTAGGTCCAGAAGGGGTGGTCAGGAGGGAACATGAAGAAGTCGGCCTAGTGTTATGCATTGGCTCTGAAGATTTATTGTAATATGAATAGTGTGAAGATGGATAGGTGTTTCCACAGCTTTTTTGTTGTTGAAAATATTGCTCATCGCAAAATACTTGCTGCAGCTTATTTCTCACGATCATTTTCCTCTCTTCTGGCACATTTTTAAGGTATGGCAACAAGCTCATCAAAAAATGATAATCAGCATCTTCTTGGTCTACTTTCTTGGTAACCGGAGCGTTTTTCTTTTTAAATTCCTCCAACTTTTTCTGTTCAATTTCCAGAAGCTTGGAAAAAGCACTTGACTTTGCAATTTTGGCACGTTTAGTCTGAGGAGTTATGTCGGGATTGTCGGGGGCTACACGCTGTGATTGTGACCGAAAGTTTTTCTCTGTTTTGGAATTACTTGATGCAATTGCGCTCAACTGTGACTCATCATCCAAGTCATCTTCACTGCTATCATCGAATTCTCCAACATCGTTTTCAAGCTCTCCGTCAGCCTCGGGTTCTGGAATACTACTTTGCATAATTCTAGGGGCGAATTGATCTTTCAGAAACAGCATAGCTGTATAATACGGCCATGTCGATTCTTTTCCTCTGCCCCCTTCTTGGCCCGATCGAGTTTCTGTGCATTTTTTAAATTCTTTGCGATAGGTGTCTCTTAGACCACGCCACTTATTTTTGACAGTTTCTACTGAAATAAAAAAAAATTTAATAGAAGATGTTCACTTTAAAATTTTATTATTATCATATTATATTTTTTTTAGGTATCTATCTACGGGGATGTCTTTTAGGGCACTCAGTTTTTCATATAGAATTTCCCATAGTGCAATACGATTAATTGTTTATGAAACATGTCTATCAATATGGAATAGCTTTCGGGAAAAACACATGCCTATGCCTACTACAGAACATTTAAAAGCTATAGCAAAAGACTTTTTCACAAAATGGAATTTTCCTAACTGCGTTGGCTGCATTGACGGAAAACATATCAGAATTAAATGCCCACAAAATTCAGGATCGTTATATTATAATTACAAACAGTATTTTTCAATAGTGTTACAAGGAATATCGGATGCCAGTTATAGATTTGTGACTGTAGATGTGGGAGCTTACGGAAAGCAAAGCGATGGAGGCATATTTTCGCTTTCGAACGTTTATAAACATTTAGAGCAAAATACGTTTAATATCCCAGATAACGACTATATACCATCAACAAAAATTATGGCGCCCTTTGTACTATTAGGTGACGACGCTTATCCGTTGAAGTCGTATTTGTTAAAACCATATTCAAAACAGAATCTTTCCCGTGAAGAACGGATATTCAACTACAGATTGTCTAGAGCTCGGCGCTGTATTGAATGTGCGTTTGGGATATTAGTTAGTAAATGGAGATTTTTAAAAACAGAACTTCAGATGTATCCTGAAAAAGTTGACATTCTAGTGAAAAGTGCAACCTTATTGCATAATGTAATTATCGACATGGAAGGAGTCCCAGTACTGACACAAGAACAACATGGTCTCAATAAAAAGACATCTGTTTCAAGGCGATACAATCGCTACGGGGCAACAGCGGCTCAAGTAAGAGACATTTATAAAAATTACTTTTGGAGCCCAGCAGGGGCGGTGCAGTTTCAGTATAACATTTTTAATTAATAATTAAACCTAAATTCCTAAACTCATTTCTAATTTAATGTAAGTACTATGGAATATATGTAATATTAATGTACCTAATGTAATACTTACGACTTGTATTCATTTCCTGTGCAATCTTTTCCCATTTTTGTCGAGATTGATCTCTATTATGGTAACTTTTGTCCTTCATGTCCCATAAACTTTTGTTTTCAAGAACTAAACTAATTAATTTATCCACGTCCATACTTTTACAATTCAAATTCGCATTTACATTCGTCCGAAAAAACAAAATTATTTGAAAGATCTATTCTTCTGACGAATTCGTGCGGGTTCGGCCGAACAATTCGCTCCTAACGTAACCACTATAGTTTGCTGCTGTTTATTTGTTTGTTCGCGCGTGTTCTGACGAGTTCGTCCGAACGCCAGTTCGTCAGAACACGCATGCACTATAACCGTAGCCTAAATCACACTGCAATTTATGACAATGTTTCAAAGAAGATACATATATAAAAAAACTTAGTCATCTGCAAAAATTAAACGCTTAGAATGTAGTATAATGTTTGTTAGATCATTAATAAATATTACAAACAGTACTGCCCTGCAGCACTCGACACATTGCTGTGTATTGTCAGATTCTTTGCATATTTAAACTTGTCAAACTCTCTTGTTTAGATAGGATTTTATAAATTTACATACAGACAATGTAAACTAAAGATGCATCTCCCAATTTCAATATTCGGGTTATTGTGAAAAACTTCAGTATTTGAGGAAATGCATTGGTCTTTAGACACAGATTAAAAATTGTTTTTAGCAGATGCTCATTTCATCAGATATAGAAGGAAATACAAAGTTTCCAGAGCATTCCTCTACCGTAGGCTTCTCAGACTGCTAAACGACCCCAAAGTAGGCAATAAATGTGTTGAGCAATGTCTAGAGAACTACTAAAAAAATGTCTGCTGATATTCAGTTTAAAATTTTTGGAACTCCCAGAAGTTATTTGAAGTTTGAATGTTGCTCTCAGAGTTTTAAGCTTGTTTTTAACCTCTGAAAATCTGATGCTAACTTTTTTGTATTTGTCTGTGAAGATTATTTTTTAACTTAACGTTTTGTTAATTTATGTGGAAAAGTAAATTGGAGAGTTATTACCTTTGCAAATGTCTCTTTTTACTAATTTTTTGAGGTATTTCTTATTGATCCGGGCATTCATATATCTTTTCATAAAATAAATCAATAAAGTTAACATCCCCTAATAAGATCTATAGAAGGTAGAAATCCCCTTTTAAATAATCATACATATATGCCAGGAAAACTTGTGATATATGTGAGGCCATACAAATAGAAGAATGATATCAGTCCTTTGCTAAAACTGAAATATCACAAGATTTTACAGTTAAAATATTCATATTTGATAACTTTTGAGTTATATTGATTCAGATTATAAAAGTTAAAAAAACTATTTATTAGCTTACAGTTCTCACAGCCTTTCGTTGAATAGGGTGGGAAATTGAAATTACCTAAAATTATTATATCTACATTCTTACTTTAGATAACTTAGATACTTTTAAATTTATTAAAAAAAATTGGACATATACATCAACGAGTTTTACTTTAATATTACTTTTGAAAAGCTTTAATAAAAAACATGTTTCTGTCAATCAGTAAATCCATAATTTGTCTTCGATGTTAATTTTTGGCACAATTTAAAGCTAAAGTGAATTTTATAGAGATGAAGATGTCTTAGCGAGAGACTCAAGCCAAAATTTCAATGCCAAAGACTTGGGTCCACCATTTATGGAGGTGAAACTAAATGCCGGAGATGTTCTTTATTTTCCTAGAGGAACTATTCATGAAGGTACTCTTTCATCCCTTACATTGACTGTTTAATTACTTGTTTTTAACTTTAAGGACACACCAAAGAAGAACATTCTTTGCATATTACCGTGTCAGTATACCAGCACACAGCTTATGCTGATTTGTTAGAGCATGCCCTTCCAGCAGCCCTAAAAAGGGCCGCCCGGGAAAATATTGATTTTAGAAAGGGACTACCGTTAAACTACTTAAAACATTTGGGGGTGGTGAATAAATCGGAGAAGTCAGCTAAAAGAGAATTAATTGTTAAACAGGTCAAATCACTTATGGGCAAATTGGTGGATTACCTGGATGTTGATGGCGCAGCGGACCAGTTAGGGCGGAAATTTATGCACGATGCCATGCCCCCTTTGTATAGCAAGGAAGAAGCGGAGAATTCGTCCAAGTTTGATGGGGATTTTATGGAAATGGGAAAGGTCTATAACAGGTTGTATTATTATTATTATTTACTTGATCGGAGGTGTTTCTATGATAATTTTGCAGAGTTGAGATCTCCACTGAGACTAAAGTGAGGCTGCTGAGGTATTATGCTTTAAGGGTGGTCCAAGAGGCAGATACATCAAAGTTATACTTTTGCACTGATAATGCTAAAACTTATCATGGAGAAGAAGAGCAATGGATGGAAATCGATGATATGTTGATCCCAGGGGTCGAGATGCTTCAGAAAAGCTATCCAGACTTTATTGGTAAAAAAACTTATATTTTATGTTTTTTTTTTTAAATTAAATTTATGTGTTTTAGTGGTTGATAATTTGCCTATTGACGACGAAGCAGAGAAACTCTCTTTGGTGTATTCATTATGGGAACATGGCATGATAGTAACAGACGGTCCGCTGGAGCCGTTCCCTTTTGACTAAGTGACGTTTTTATTAATGGTTTTTAAGTTGAAATATTTCTGTTTCGGTTTGTTTTATGTGCCAACATATATTAATAAAAAAATAATTTTTTCAGTTGCTTTTGTGAAGCATCAATGTTTTTATTCATTGGCAAACATGTTTGGGGATAACTTTGGAATATTTTCGTATTTTTTTTTTACATTAATTTAAAGGAATGCGTGAGGATGGTTCTGAGGGTAAGTAAAACGTGGTCTTGAGGTAAGGATTTGGGCCGTTAGGAAAATCTTTGTTGAGATATTTTCTTAACCAGTTTACGCTATTCTTAATAGAGCTTTTGCGACGTAATTCGAATATTCTTTAAAGGACAAATGATGCATTTTTTAGTAGTGAGTAGTTTTTTTTATTTTTACTAGTGTCAGTAGCTTAAAAACCTATCAAGTTGGAGGAAATGTTCTGCCCCAAGTTCCAAAAGCCATTGAATCTTAAGTTTTTGAAGGTAAATTGCAACCTAAAGATTTGTTGGAATTAATATTCTTTTATATTAATACAAAACCAATAAACCAGGTTCCGAAAGGAAAATAAAATCCGCAAACATAAATTAGACATAGGGCTCATAGAAAGTAATAGAAAGGCAAAAGTGACAATAAACTTAAGTACTCTAAAAGACCCTTTTTTAGGTTGTCAAGAAAATAGTTCAGTTATACAAACAAACATATTTGATTTATTTGACATTTTGAAATGAAGCAAAAAGGCTTTTGATGTGAGTTTGTAATTTTAGTCTTGAGCAGAAACGTGTTGAATACAGATGTATTAAAATATACTTTCGTTTAATTTAAATTCCCATACACCATTATATTTTCGTTAAAATTTAATAGGTTATGGGCCCAGGTTCGCGTAAACTGTATACGTTCGTTTAATTGTGATAATTATTTGCCAGTACCGGACTCAGTGGGGTGGCATTAAACGTGTGTAAACATTTCTTTGTGTCTTTGTGAGTGTTGTTTTGGCGTTTAAAATAATGGAGAAAACCAAGCCACGAAATGTCCAACCATTTAACGGTGAAAAGTATAGTATTTGGAAATTTCGTGTGAAATTATTAGCGGAAGCACAAGTTCTTTATGTTGTTGACGAGGGACTCCCGAATCAACCTGACGAGAGATGGAAAAGGCATGATATTTATGCGAAGGGAATAATCACTGAATATCTAAGTGATTCTTTCTTGAATTTTGTCAAGGATAAACCAACTGCAAGAGACGTTTTTTGATGCTATGGATGCAATATATGAAAGGCGAAGTTTAGCTACCGTAGAATGGGGCTATTCTGGAAATCAGGGGTAATTTGAGAATTCATCCGAAAAATGTTAAAAGCGGCAACAACGCCCACAGAGTTAATAACAATACGCAAACGCCGCGCAAGGCCATTAGTGATGTTAACTTTCGTTACTTTTAGGTACTTGTAACGATTCGTTACTTTCGATACAAGTATTCGTTACTTTGTATTAGTGATTTCGTTACTTTCGTTATTTTTGATATTATGAGTATATTGATTAAAATTCGTTGAAATTTATTGCTGTTTTAGATACAAACTTATGTACGATGTATGTTCATGATATTGGACAATCAATCAGTTATAGAATTTTTTTTTGCTCTTTTAAATCTCCTAATTTTTCCGAATATGCAGTGTTATATTATGATTGTTTAGGTATATTTTCTTTATAGTATAACGATTACGATTAAGCTGTTTTATAATCGCAAAATTATGTATTTAGACCGTACAAAAAATGATAAACATTTATTTTATATTTTTTCCTATAAAGTAGGTCCTATTAGATCCTTATAAGTAGGTATATTTAAAAAAATAAATAAGTGAAGTGAACACATACATAAGACAAACTTATATTAATTTAGGCAAATTACTACAAATCTAAACAAAAAAACAAAACAAAATGAATGTGTTGGTAAACTCACTTAAAATTAAAAATAAATTTAATACCATACATTAAATATATGTTTAACAAATTGTAACTTAGGGTGCTACTCTTTCCAAATAAAATTTTTTTTAACAAAATTTAACCTAATAATTTAATATTATAACAAATACGATTCATTATCATTATAATATGTTATTATTACAGTGCAAAAATATAAGTTTCTTTACGTTTTTTGATTTTAATCGGTTGCGCCGTTCAGAAAGAATTTGTCCTGCTTTTGAGAAGAGTCTTTCACAGGGAACTGAAGTTCCAACAACAGAAAGATGTTTTTGAGCCAAAACTGATAACTGGGGATATGTTAAATGACGAGTTCGCCACCAATGTAAGGGATTTTCTTTTCTACCGATATTCGGTTCTGATAAAAAAGTTCTAATTTCTGTGATAGCTGCAGCTGTAGGACTTATACTACTTTCAGTAGACCTGATAGTTTCATCAAAGTCCTCCCAAATTAAATCTGCACTTAGAGTATTTGGTTGAGTTTTTATTGCGGTTTCTTCATATTCATTAATTACAGTAGAAACAGTTTCAGCCTGTATTTTATTAATTTGTCTTACAAAATCTTCTTGAATCTTTTCTTTTACTTTTTGTAGAGCTATATCAAAATTAAAAGCTTTTGCTTTAAATCTAGGATCAAGAAATGTAGATTTCGCCAAAGTAATATTAGTTTCTATATTTCTAAATCTAAATTCAATGGAAGTTGATAACTGATTGATTAATTGTTTTCCTGTATCTGTAATAATTGTGTTAGAATCTAATTTATGCAATGCTTTTTTCAAACCTCCTACAATTAAAATGACCTTGGAGAGTGTAACTGATTTATCCGCACACATTTCTACACTAACTTGCTCAAACGGTTTTAAAATCTTACATACTTCATCTAACAATGTCCATTCTTCCGCATTTGGTAATTCTATCGGATTATGTAACACTCCGACAGTCGCTCTTAAGGGTTCACTTAATTGTAGGAAACGTTCAAACATGTAGTATGTAGAATTCCTAGTTACAACATCGTTTATTAATTTTAAAGGGATAAATTTTGGATCATTGTTCATTTGCTTTTGTATAGATAATAGTTTTTGGTTTGCCTGAGAACTTCTATGAAAATATTGAACCGCTGTTTTGATTTTTTTTTTGATATTTTGAAGGCAACTATTTATACCTTCTTTTACTATTAAATGTATTGTGTGTGCAAAACAGGGAATATGAGCCCAGCCACCTAGTTTAACAGCACCAACCACATTAGCTGCGTTATCGCATACGTGGTGACTGCATATACCTTATCTAATATTCCCCATTCAGCTGCTACACGTTTTAATTCAATGCACACATTTTCAGAAGTGTGTCTTTCATTATAGCTAAAACATGTTAAAATGCAAGAATGTAATTCCCAGTAATCAGTTATAAAATGCGCTGTTACTCCTAAAAAACCCTCTATATTAAGTGATGTCCACCCATCTGTAGTAAGGGTAACAAAATCTGTCCTTTTCACAAGATTTTTTAAAATGATGAAGTTTGTCGAATGAACTTTTTCATCATACTTTGCAACCAAAAGAGATTTTGTAAATGTTGCCCTACTTGGTAAATTATACGATGGCTCTATTGCTTTTAGTAATTTTCTAAAACCCTTATCCTGAACTATAGAGAAAGGTTGCAAATCCTCAGTTATCATGTTTAAAATTAAGTCGTTGATTAATTTTGTACGCGGTAGTGAGATAGGTCGTGAAACAAATTTTGTCAAACTTGCCTGTTGAGGTGTTTTTTTCTTATCATTTGGTTTTTTAATTGACGATGACGACTCTTGGTTGATTGCATTAGATGTGGACGGGATTTCTGGGTCAGGTTGAGTATGGCCTTCAGTTGGATTTAAGGATTCAATATTTGATGGCGTCAGCGGCCGAACTGATAAACTCGAATGATCTAGTATTTTAAAAACAATAAATTATAATCTATGCGAACTACAAATTAAAATGTTCAACACTTTCAGTTCACGACTTTAGAAAAGTATAAAAATGGCCGACTGTTTCTTAAAATATACAATAGAACAAAAAAAAATCAGAAGCTTTGGGTTAAAAAATATGTTTTTTAAATGAAACATCCAGTTTTTATAAGTGTTTTTAGCCTATAAACTTTATAATATCTTACTAAAAAGCCTAAATGTTTGTGTGTATTAAACTTTTCCAGCCACCCTGCCCTGCATATTTAAATATTTATTTCCAAAAAATCAACAATCAACTGTTTTCAAAATTATGTATAGATTGTGTCATATACAAACAGTTACAAAATACCATTTAAACCGCCTTTAAAAGAATATACTTTCTTGCACAAATTGCATTTGGCTTTTCGTGAATCTTGGCTTTTCGTGATTCGTTGTTTGTGGTTAAAGTAGAAAAAATCAGTCAGAAACGAAAGTAACGAAATAACGAATAAAAATTAGCTTTTGTATTCGTTACTATAAGTACATCTTAAGTAACGAATACTTTGTAATGAATACTTAAATTTTTGACATCACTAAAGGCCATTAGTACACATGCAACCGCGTACTCGAGCGCAGATCGACGAAAGGTAGCTGTTTTATTTTGGCGCGTAAAAATATTAGGAAAAACACGTGTTTTTTTGGTGAAAGAACGGTAAGTGGTTAACTTTACTCTTTAAATCTAAACCGATTAATTGTATGATCGTGAATTGTATGAAGTGCCAATCATAAATTGGCACTTAATCCAAATAAAAGTATGGGGTTTTAGGAAGGTGTATTGGTAACAAACATTTTAGGACTCTTTTGTTTTTTTTTATTCAGTATTTTCTGGAGTGGGGTAATTTGAGAAGTGACTGGGGGCTATTTGAGAAGGCATGGGGGCTATTTGAAAATTGTTAGAAATTGCTTTCAAATGAAATTGGCTTTTTTAGAATGGTATGAGATAATGGTGCGCACTTAAAAAAAAACATTTAGCCATGTCAGAAATGGCAAAAATTACGTGCCATATAGGCATTACTCAGAGAAAGCCTTAGCCAGAGCAATAGAAGAAGTAAAAAAAGGGCGGTTAACTTTGGCTAAGGCCTCCGAGCATTTCAAAGTGCCCATCGCCACCATAAGCAGACGTGCTAGGGGGACCAATATATTTGAAAAACCGGGAAGACCTTCAATATTTTCCAAGGAAGAAGAGGAACAGTTTGTGAAATACCTAAATATTGTGGCAGCTTGGGGATTTCCCTTTGACATATTGGATCTAAGACTTTTTGCGAAGAATTACCTGGATAAAAAAGGTGTACAGGAGGTTCGTTTGAAGGATAACTTTCCTGGTAGAGATTGGGCATTAGCTTTTCTTAAACGACACGAAAAGCTCATATCAAACCGTCTATCATCCAATATTTCAACTAAAAGAGCTTCACTTTCACCAGAAGTTATCGATAATTTTTTTGATAATGCCCGAGATACTTTATTAGCGGTAAATCCTAGTTTAATGATAAATTATGATGAAACAAACCTTACCGACAACCCAGGCACTAAGAAATATATTTATAAAAGAGGATCAAGGTACCCAGAAAGAGTGATAAATTCGACAAAAACAGCCATAAGCTTAATGTATGCTGGTACTGCTGATGGCCAGATATTACCAGTTTATGTAGTGTATAAAGGTGAGCATCTTTGGGACTCATGGACTGAGGGAGGCCCTAAAGGTCCCAGATATAATAGGTCTAAAAGCGGGTGGTTCGATTCCGCTTGTTTTCGAAATTGGTTTTTTACTGTGGTAGTTCCATTTTTTAAAAATAAACCTGGAAAAAAGGTGAGTAGGTATAACAGAGAGGTTTAAGTAATTTTACCCATATTTAATTTTCATTTAAGGCTCTCATTGGGGACAACTTATCTTCTCACTTTTCCGAAGACGTCGTTAAAACGTGCGAGAAAATGGATATTGCATTTATTTGTTTGCCAAGCAATGCGATCCATGTCATGCAGCCATTAGACGTCGCATTTTATTCTCCACTTAAGAAATATTGGCGCGAAATTCTGACAACGTGGAAGAAAGGCCAAGGGCGGAAAATGACTACACTCTCAAAAGATGTATTCCCTAGATTGCTTGCACAGCTCCATAACAAGATTGAAGAGAATGGCAAAGGAAGGCAAAATTTAATCTCCGGATTTGCCAAAACTGGATTGCACCCTCTAAATCCTGCGCAACCAAAGGAAAGATTACCTGCATCGTCCACCACAGGTACAGATTCTAATATTTTAGATTCAAGCATTTCAAGCTCAGTTTTGGATGTCCTAAAAGAAATGCGTATGGGTAGTTGTGAGCAGCGTAAAGCACCGCGTCGCAAGAAGCTTACTGTAGAAGCAGGAAAAAGTGTTTCTACATCTGATTTGTACCCGTCTACTAGTAGAAATGTTTCTGAAATAAGTTCATGCGAATCATCAGATGATGAAGAAGACCAGCTACAAAATATTGACGATGAAGACCTTCCCTGTTTTAATTTGAAAAAACCTGATAAAGAAATCTAACCAGAAGAACATGAT
The DNA here is from genome assembly GCF_022605725.1 of Anthonomus grandis grandis. Lineage (NCBI taxonomy): Eukaryota > Metazoa > Arthropoda > Insecta > Coleoptera > Curculionidae > Anthonomus > Anthonomus grandis. The sequence continues at coordinate 7,863,339 of NC_065563.1, read as the reverse complement.
GATAAAAATCAGCAAGAAATAAGTGACGATGATGACCATCCTCTTATAAAATTTAGTAATCTTAAGGTCAATGATTGGGTAGTTGTTCGATACACGGCAACAATTTCAAGCCAATGTTATATAGGACAAATAAAATCCGTTACCCTGCTAACGGGGAACGGGTTTTCAAAACATCGTTTTTAAAAAAAATCCTCCAAAACGGAAAGATTTTTATCTCCTCCTAAGTTAGATGAAGACGAGGTAACAACCGAAATGATTATCATGATACTTAGCCCTCCTAAGATTGAAGGTTCAGGGACCAGGCAATTTTTTACCTTTTCGGATAATCTTTCAGAACTAAACATAAAACAAACATATAGTTACCACTGTTTGTAACCTTCAAGAAACCTTTGTTACCTTCAAAGCAGAGTTATTTTTAAGTTGTTTTTTTTTGTTTGATCATTTTTTAGAGTTATCTACTTTATGTTTTTTTGTTTACATATTTTAATTATAATTTGCAATGTTGCAAGAAATATTTTTTGTTTTGTATATTTTTTTTATATGTTAACATGTTTTTTATTTTTTTAAAAATGTTTTTTTGTTTTCCAAATATCCCCTTCAGTGGATAAATGATGATTTGGGTCATTCTCATTTAACTTTGATATTTGATGTCTTCAAGACTTTTTTCTTCAGGTTTTGTTTGTTAGTGTCGATTAGATGTTTTAAAATAAAAACTAAACACGGATTAATCACATGTTTAGGAAATAATATATCTTGATTTTATCAATGTAATTTTATTTCATTTTAAAGTCACAAAATGTCAAGGTTCGTCACGGTCTCTTTCTTAGTTGCTTTCATACTATCATGATTCTTCGTTAAGGAATTGTTTTTTACTTAGGCTTTACTTAGATAACTAAAAAATATTGATTTAATTTTTAACTTTTCGCCTATAGGAAACACGTCTTTGCTTTTCGTATTTATTAAATTCTTTCAAAGTATTGTCTCTAAAAAATATGTCAGGTTCGTCACTACTATTAAGAAAGCGTAAAATTCTTATATGGACCAATTTACTATTTCCAGTTAACCACCTGCTTGCTAAATGAAACCATAGTGTCGCTACGCAGTGTAAAGAAAGTGTTTTTTTAGTTAAATACTGTGTTTAAAAAAGTGTTTTCTTGTGACTTTAAGGTGAGTATGTTTATTGCTTGTCAGTTACGTCACGCAAATAACTTTAAATTTCTTTATATTTTCTTAAAACTAATTATTGTATTTTGTTAACCAAAGCAAACTAAAAGCGTTGATTGAATATTTGGGAAGATACGCAATCCTGTGTTAAAAAGTGTACCCGGTCGACTATCGGATTGCCGTTCAGTTTCGTGCACCGTGTGGTGCTGCCGCAAAGCGTCAAATCTAGGAACGATTTATTTTAGCTGCGTGGACCTGGCTTTTGGCTTCTTTGAGTCAGGTTTTCAACGACGATGGAATCTTCGGTTACGCGGCCGTGTTGGATATTTTTTTAAGATATGGGATGATGCTGCCAACTATGTTTTTATTATTTTTTTTGAACATACAACACAGTGTCATTTATGTAGTGGTCAAGTGATAAGTGATATACTTAAGGGTGGAGGCATATTGAAATTTCTTAAAAGTTAAATTTTATAAACAAATAATTACTTACCAAAATATGTTTTTGAGACAAAAATTAATACAAAAATATATATAAAAAGCTATTTTTACAAAATTACCAAAAAAGTTTAATACAAGTTATAATTCCAACAAACATTATGTTTCCTTCATTTTGTGTTCAAGAGGGTCAAGTTTTTAAATAAAAAGCCCGTTGCACTTAATTAACTAAAAACTAATATACAAAAAATATGTGGAACAAATTTTAAGATATAAGTAGGTTTCACGTAAATATTATAAAGAATAATTTAAATAATTCATAAGACTTAATACCGATGGTAATATAACTTCTTGATCAATAATTTTTTGTAAAAAGTAACCCATTTTGTCATGTGATTCAATATCTGAAAAATTGTGCAGCCTAGTGAGATCTGTAAAGTAAGGGGTTGTGAGTGAGGATGTTAATAGAAATAGAAAATAGGCCATATTTTAAGTTTTAAGCGACACAGGAAAATTCTCAATTACCAGTTGTTACAACTATACTTAAAACTATAAAAAGATACCTAGTAACAAAAAAAAACATTTTGTTTAAAGACCCCGCATCACGGTTATACAGGACGTCAATAGAGGTGGTCAATTAGAGGAAAGTTGAGCAATATAGTGTCCTTTTATAATAAAATCTAAATACTTCCTAAATTTTGCAAAAAACTGAAATTTGGCAAAATCATTTTATTTTTTTTCTGGCGTTATTTCAAAATATATGACAAAAGTATTTATTAAATGAATAAATTATTGTGACCACTTTTTCTCGCCTATACGATGACACCTACCTACCCTAAAATACGACGTTCTGTCTTTAAAGAGCCATCATCAACTTTGTTTTTCTTTGTCGGCGCTATATTGACCATTTGCAGTTTAACGACGCGGGAATCTTTGGGCGCCCGGCCGTTTTGTTATTTTTTTTAAGACAAAGGCGATGATGATAACAGCGCTTTTATTTATTTTGTTATTGCCGATATTTAAATGCGCTGTGATCTCGCATAAATAACTAGATAAATGTGGTGGTCAAGTAATGTATTGGAAGGTGCTATCTCTTACAACTTAAATTTTATTAACAAATAATAAATTACTTACCAAAATCCTTTTTTGAGACAAAAATAAATAAATAAAAACAAAAGAAAAATTCAATAAGCTTTTATTTATTAATTAGAAAATTAACAAAAATATTAAATAAAGGTGATGATATAGGTAGGTTTCACGTAAATATAAAGAGTAAATTAAATAATTAAAGATTTAATATCTATATACGATACTATAGTTTTTTAGAGTGAATAATTTTTTGCAAAAAGTAGCCCGTAATGTGATTTTTGACAATACGGGTTTGTGAAACCAGCCAATATCTCAAAAACTGTGTAGGGTAGTGAGATCTGTGAAGTACACTTTTTTTGGACAAAAATATTGAAAAATAGATACCTTTAACTGAAATTAATATAAAAATAAAATCGCAAAATTTAAAAGGTTTTGAATAAGGGTGTAACAACACTATAAAATATAGAAAATAGGCCACATTTTAATTTGCAATACAGGCAAACACTTAATTATTAATTCTTAAAACTAGAAAAAGTTAATAAGAAAAAAAACAAATATTTTGTTTAACAGTATAAAGGGTCTCATCGCGATTATACAGGATGTCTGCGATTATACAGGATTGAATAAATGCAATCTAAAAATTGGAAAAATGCCAAATACTTCCTAATATTCAGGAAAAAGGTGAAATTTGGCAAAATGGTTTTTTTATTTTTTTCTGGCGTTATTTGAAAATATAAAATAAAATCATTTATACATTGTTGTAAACACTTTCTCTCATTTACAAGTTAACATCTTTAACTTTTAAATACGACGTTCCTTCTTTAGAGAGTCATAATCAACTTTGTTTCTTCTTGTCGACGCCATGTTGACCACTTGCAGTTTTGAATAACCCTTTTAATTACTTTATCAACGAGGTAATTTCTAGCTAGTAGTTGGAATCATCCCTATTAAATATTATATACTTCTCTCTCTTTTAAATACAATTTCGAATTTCAAAAAATTCAAAACATACTTTATTCATAAATACATGGTACCTACTTGTTGACATGGTACTTTTATGATATAAAATAGGCACATTAATCGACATATTACTAACACATAATTTAAAAACAATACACAATAGTGGGTTCAACATACTAGTATAAACACAAAATGTATTTTCAATTTCAAAGCAAGACGACTTAAAATTTTTTTAGAGTAACATCACAAATTCTAACCTTTACATCTTTACTAAAAACTAATTATATACTATTGGCCTATTCCTAACTATCTTCAAAAAATTCTAATGCTATAAAAATATTTGCTTTTAAGAAGTTTCGTTAAGGACTTTTTAAAGCGAGGAGACTTTTATGACATTTGGAAAATGATTAAAAATTTTTATGCTCAAGTAAATAAGAGAATTCTTAGTTCACTTTTCGGGATGGGCATTGGAATATTGTATTTTTTTCTGATATTATAATGTTTTAAGGAGCCATTATTTTGAAGATACAATTTATATTTTTTGTATATTAGTCAAGCAGACTCAACAATAAACAAGCAACACAAGGAAAGTATCTTTAAATAGGGGTCTGCATGTCCTGTGGAGATTTATGACACATATATTTAATGGCTTGTTTTTTAAAAACAAACATCGAGTCAAAAAGCCGTTTACTAATGCAACTCCAAAATGTTATTCCATACTGTAGGTATTTTTGTATGAAAGTAAGTTCCAACTTTCGACAAAAAAAATATCAATCTCAGTTCATTTAAAACCATTCTAACAGCATAACATCGTCTAGCCAGTTTTTGCCTCCTGACATATCTCCATAAAACTTAGGTTTATGATCGATAACAATTCCAAGAAATCTGTTAAAATTATTCACTTCCAATTCTTTGTTGTGAATCATGAACTGCTCTGAGCATAAAAACTTAACAATTTAGTCTTATCTATGTTTAAAGACATCAAATTAGCATCAAACCACTGTTTAATCATTAATAAATCTTTAGAAATTGTTCTAGGTTAATGTGCTTTTATTATTGTCCATAAGATAGTGGTGTCATCTGCAAAAATAGTGAAGAATCCTCTTATCTGGAGAGACCCCAGGTCATTTATATACAATAGAAATAAAATAGGACCGAGAAACGAACCCTGCTTACTACACAAAGTTCAGACAAACTGCCATTTGGCCAAACAAACTTTTTTCTGTCTAACAAAACAAAATTTTAACCATTTTAGAGCAACTCCCCTAAACCCATATCTAGAAAGCTTACCGAGCAATTTCCATGGTTGACACAGTCAAAGTCTTTAGAGAAGTCGCAGAATACCGCTGCAGCAAAGTGACCTTCTTCAAATATAAATATAATCTCAAATATAATCTCTCCAGGAATGAAAACATTACTCGACATTCATTTAATATGTTATTTTTTTTAATTAGGAAAGCTACCATTCGTACTATAACCAGTTTCTCAATAACTTTAAAGGCTTTTTAGGCTTTATTTTTATCTTTTTCATGAATGAATTTCATCATGAAAACAATTATTGAAAATACTTAAAACACTAAAGACCATAAACATAATATATTGATTTAAAATTTTCTTAAAGTAAAAAAAAGAAAAAGAGAAAATGGCTCTCATAGACATGAAGAGACAGTATTTTTAAGAGTTCGGATTGATTTTTGTAGATAAAATAGATAATTTTCTGTGAGGTTTATAATTAGATTTTTTTAAAGATTTTCTAATAAGATTTTGAGATTCCCATATTAGGTTGTTATAAATCAAAGTCTTAATTAATATACGCACACTGATTAATTTTGCCTAAAGAAGCCATCGTCTCACAAACTAAACACATTTACATATATCTATCTATTTGTGATTATGATATCCAAGAAAAATTTTTAACAACTACCAAATTGCAATACGGCAAACACGAACCTGTGCAAAAACTCTCCCACACGACTCGGATGATCGGCCGATTACTAATGAGAAGCGACGGACGAAATTATTTTCGCGCATACTGGAGAGAATCGCCATCTATTTTTCACGCATATTTGCGGTCACGTTTTAGCCCATAAGGTTGCGTATCTTCCCAAATATTCAATCAACGCTAAAAGTTAGGTTATGTTTACAATAAAATACCGGTCGCCGGTCATAGTCAAATAGTCTTATTTTTAATAAAATGTCAGGTTCGTCACGGTCAGCTGCGTTACTATTCTTTCGTAACGCAGCTGACAAGTTCGTGACGAACCTGACGTTAAAAGTAGTAAAGTAGACATTATTTTCAGCAATGCCGTTAACACCGGCTGAACGTGCAAGGCGTTATAGAGAAAAACTGAAAGAAAACCCCGAAAAAAGACAAGAATATTTGGAAAAAAGCCGAAAGAGGGCAAAGAAGTCCAAAAAGTCTATAGAAGAACTTTCCGATAGGGAGCAGCGTTACCAAAGAAAAAAATGGAGATTGTACCAACAGAAAAGTCGGCAGATAAAAAAACATGAACGTGAACAGGACCAATTTCTTCAGCAAAATACTCCACCGGGAAGTCCGATACCCCTGCCCGATCATATTCCTATGGAAGATGTTGGAATAGTAAATGAACCTCCAAGAAATCAATCTTACTTAGAGGCTAACAGGTCTTCCGGAAGAAAGAGACTTCGCAAGGACAGAACTGCTGCATACAGGAAAATCAAGCGTTTGGAAAAGGACTTGGAAAAAACAAAGCAGTCTTTACGGAAGTATAAGAAACGTTGCCAGCGATACCAGAAAAAGAATGTTGTGGCAGGGAGTCAGAAAAGTGAAACAGCTAGTCCTTACAGTAAAGCCATCCAAGATACCAAAGGATATAATGTTCCTGAAACTGTAAAAAAAACTCTAGTTTTTCATAATGCACTAGTTGCACAAATAAAAGACAATTACTCAAAAACAAACAACGAAAAAGAAAAGCAAATTATTTCTAGAGCCACTAGTGGAACCATTGTCAAAAAATATAAATTTTTAACAAGAACTAAAAAGGTACTCCAATGTCATTCTTCAACTACAATGTCAAAAGGGAAAGGAAGATGTCGACTTACTTTACATCCACTTCATAAAAAAATACGAGACTTTTTTAATAGAGATGACATAACTACGTTAACACCGGGAAAAAAACAAACAGTAACACGAGGCAAGATCAAATATCAGAAAAGATTGCTAAAGGAAACCCTTAAAAATCTTTATGAAAAGTTTTGCAAAGAGTTTTCTTGTAGTAAAATTAGTTTTGCGACATTTTGCAGGCATAGACCTTGTTGGGTTGTGAAACCAAAACTTTCCGATAGAGATTCTTGCTTGTGCAAAAAACATTCCAATATACAGCATAAACTGGATACTTTAGTAAAAGAAAAAATATGCACAGAACGCAACATCGAAAACGTATGTAAGCTGGTTACGTGTGATGTAAAATCAAAAGATTGCATGAAAAATATCTGCCCAAAATGCCAAGATCAGGCCGCTATAATCCTCGCGGATATTAAAGATCCAAATAAATTAGTTAATTGGAACTTTTGGAAACTTGAAAAAGAGGAAAGGAGCAAATCAGGCAAAACATTTTTTGTTAATAAAACAAAGCTTATCCGTGAATCTGGAATGCTAAAGAACCTATGCACAAATTTTAATGCAGAACTAAAAACAATGTTCTGTTGGCATGTCTTTAAAAAAAATCTTCAAGCCAGTCAAAGGCAAAAATGTATTTCTGAACTAACTTATGAAGAGGCTGCTGTACATATAGATTTTTCTGAAAATTACTCATGCAAAATGAGTTCAGAAATACAGGCAATGCATTTCGGTTCCTCACACAACCAGGCCAGTCTCCATACCGTTGTAGTTTACTATGACAATAAACCTCCTGAAAGTATATGTACCATTTCTTCCTGTACTCGGCATGACCCTCCTGCTATTTGGGCCCACTTACGTCCTGTTTTAGAAGAACTAAAACAAAATGGTGTGCAAACTGTTAACTTCTTTAGTGATGGCCCAACATCACAATACCGCAACAAGGACAATTTTTTTTATTTGAATACATATTTTAGAGATTATGCATTTTCAAATGCTTCATGGAACTTTTCAGAGGCTTCGCATGGTAAGGGTGCTCCGGATGGTGTTGGGGCTGCAGTCAAAAGAGTAGCTGATGGACTTGTCTGTAAAGGGAATGACATTCCAGATGCAGAAGCGTTATTTAGGATTCTTCAAGGAAAAGTAAATGTGAAACTTTATTGGATCGATTTAGAAGATGTCATTAACTTTGATTCCAAAAAAGAAATAAATAATCGTTACAAAATGACTAAAGGCAATATGAAAGTAGGTCAAATTATTTTGAAAGATTCTGAGTCCGATTTATATGGACGCGAATTATCGTGTTTTTGCAAGAAATTGCCTACAACATGTGATTGTCATTCATTGCAACGGATGTATTATCAAGACTGTGAAACTGTAGATTCAGACGATAACCCAGAAGATACCACTCCTCAACAACAGCTTCAACAACAACAATTTTTACCTGTGACCTTTGAAAATGTAAAAATTGATCAATGGCTGCTTGTTAAATATAACAATGTGATATATCCGGGCGTTGTTACTGATACAAATAACGATGAATCCTGTGAAGTTAAAGTTCTACATTCTGTAGGAGTCAATAAATACATTTGGCCAATCAAGGAAGAGAAGATCTGGTATAAATTTGAAGATATAGTGGGTTCTATTGAAGCACCTACTAATGCAACTAAACGAATTTTACAGTTTAAAACGCCGTTTTGGCTTGAAAATGGGGAAGGCATCAACTAATTTAACCTAAGTATTTTATTATTTGTTATGATTTACTTAAAATTTAGAGTTTATTTTGTTATATTTGGTTAAATTTAGAATTTACATTTTTGGTTAAACGTTTTTGTAATTGGAGCCATTTAATAAAAAAAAAACAATTATTATTTAAATGTGTTTGTTTTCTATCAATTTTTAGCATCATTGTCAGGTTTGTTACATCAGTGTCAGGTTCGTCACTATTTAGAAAAACACATAAAATATGGTATTGCTTTTTATAGAAAAATAGAAACTAAAAAAAAATAAATTACCCATCGGCTTCTTGCAATAATTAATGTTTTAAAAAGAATTCTTAACCTGGGTCTAAGGCTAATTTTCTGACTTTTAAGAAATAGTGACGAACCTGACAAAGTTCAGTAAGCAGAATCACTCAAAAATGGGTAAAATAAAAAAAAATGTGCACTGCTTTTGCCAAATTGTGTTATAAAACATGATTAGAAAATGATTTGTTTGTTTTTTTGCATAATATTAAATATTTTGTAATGAACGATTTTCACTATTGGTTTGACGACTTTAAATGAGAATGACCCATTTATGCAATTTTAAGCCATATTCTCAAAAAGCCCCACCCTATGGGGCAATTTGAGAAGGCCCTAAAAAATTTTTTTTACGGCTCCCAGAAGAGGAAGCCGTTAGTCAAATATAAGAGATAGATACCTCTATCATAGGTCTTTCCAACGCCATTACAAAATTGATCAAGCTTACTTTTGTCTTATATATATCGCTCAAAAACCTCAAAAAAATTCTTAAATAGCCCCATTCTACGGTATTAAAATATACTTTCGTTTAATTTAAATTCCCATACACCATTATATTTTCGTTAAAATTTAATAGGTTATGGGCCCAGGTTCGCGTAAACTGTATACGTTCGTTTAATTGTGATAATTATTTGCCAGTACCGGACTCAGTGGGGTGGCATTAAACGTGTGTAAAAATTTCTTTGTGTCTTTGTGAGTGTTGTTTTGGCGTTTAAAATAATGGAGAAAACCAAGCCACGAAATGTCCAACCATTTAACGGTGAAAAGTATAGTATTTGGAAATTTCGTGTGAAATTATTATTAGCGGAAGCACAAGTTCTTTATGTTGTTGACGAGGGACTCCCGAATCAACCTGACGAGAGATGGAAAAGGCATGATATTTATGCGAAGGGAATAATCACTGAATATCTAAGTGATTCTTTCTTGAATTTTGTCAAGGATAAACCAACTGCAAGAGACGTTTTTTGATGCTATGGATGCAATATATGAAAGGCGAAGTTTAGCTACCCAATTGGCATTACGTAAAAGACTTCTCAGTTTTAAATTTAGAGGAGATCAACAGTTGCTTCAACATTTTGCTATTTTTGATGATACAATTGCAGAATTACTAGCTGCAGGAGCAAAATTAGATGAGATAGATGAAATTTCTCATCTACTTATAACAATGCCTTCCGCTTATGATGGTGTAATCACTGCATTGGAAACCTTGGGAGAAGAAAGTCTAAACTTGTCATTTGTGAAAACTCGACTCCTGGCTCAAGAAGTAAAACTTAAAAACGACAATACTACAACAAGTTTTAAAGTAATCAATACATTCAGAGATGCTTCAACCACCCAGGGTACTTTTAGACCCAAAGACAATACACGACACAAAAAGAAAAAATTTACACACAATAAACACAAAGGACATTTTAAAAAGGGCTATAAAAATGATAATAAAACCTCAAATATGAAATAACCATTTAATTAAAGATTGCTACTTTCACAAACAAATGCTTGACAAGCAACGTTCAATCCAAACTGTTTCACGCACCAAATCAGAAGAAAATAGTTTTGCTTTCATGCTTCGAAATGACCTAATGACAACATTGGAGAAGACTGAAAATACATTGTTCGTGCTTGATTCTGGGGCAACGGACCATATTGTCAACCAAGAACATTTCTTTTAAACAAAGTACCACTTACCAAAACCAATTTCTATAGCTGTAGCTAAGATTGATACAGCTGTTCTGGCTACAAAAGGCGGGTCAATGTGGTGACAAATCTTGGAGTTAAGGGGACGTTGGAAAATGTCCTCTTTATACCTGAACTACCCTACAACTTGATTTATGTGCCGTGTCTCCAGAAGAAAGGAATGGTGATCATTTTTGACGAGCATGGAGTGAAAATTCAACACAACTTACAAACAATAGCTACAGGTAAGCCCATAAATGGTTTAATAGGTATTTATTTTAAAATACCTAAAAACCATGGAAATCAAATTAATGTGATTGATAATAAAAACTACCAAAAATGGCATGAACGTTTGGGACATCCCAGTGCACAATCGTTCTTAAAATTAAAATTTTTTTAAATGGTAGAAGATATTGATCATATTAATAATATAGTACCTGTAAATAATATGTTGTGTGAAGCATGCATAAACGGGAAACAATCTAGACTACCGTTTGCAAAGTCCAAATTAAAATCACATATTCAAAGACCATTGTTTATTATTCATTCTGATGTTTGTGGGCCAATAACTTCTCCTACTGTCGATAGTAAAAATTATTTTGTGACATTTATAGATGAATTTACACACTATACTGTAGTATATTTAATTGAATTAAAATCTGAAGTCTTTAAGGTTTTTAAAGATTTTGTTGCTAAAGCAGAAGCACACTGTAATTGTCAAGTAGTAAACATCTATTGCGACAATGGAGGAGAATATTTGTCTACTGAAATAAAAGGGTATTGTGTTCAGAAGGGCATTTCATATCATTTAACGGTACCTCATACTCCCCAACAAAATGGTGTAGCAGAGCGGATGAATCGTACTATAACTGAAAAGGCAAGATCGATGATTTATACATCGGGGTTGGATAAATCTTTTTGGGGTGAAGCTGTTTTAACAGCTATACTCTATTTCAGAAGTGTGTAGAGCAATAAAACCTCATTAGTTATGCAAAAGTGGTACCTGGTGATCCACCAATATTTTATGCCACTACCTTAGTTGGGTATTAGTTTCAATGTAAAATTCTTTCTTTTCGTTGATTGCAGGTAGTGCCACCCGGTTTTGGGTCAATTTATGAGTTTTGCCCATTGTTACACACTGATAAACATTGAAAACGGTTCGCCAAAGGCGTGCAACTGGGACTTGTTTTTTACCTTATAATTAATGTACTTAAATGCTATTTTATTTTAGAAAGTTACTTTTGTTTAAATGGAATAATATATTTTTTTCACAAATTTATTGAACATTATATGTAGAGTAAAACAGTTGAAAATGTCACTTTTGGATCTGGCACTTTTTGAACAGTGTATAACAATTTTAAATTATAATAGATTGTAGTCTTCTTCGTCATCTGACGAACTGTCATCACCTCTTGACATTATAATTAAAGGATCGACTGTCTGATCGATGAGGTTGTCAAGATCCCACATTTTGTCCTCTTGCTTAATTACATGCTGGACTGCTTTTCGCCAATTCTCTGGTGTCGCTTCCGTAATGGCTTGATCAAACAGTAGCTTAACATCTTTCATTTTAAAAGTCGTGTTTTGTCTTGCTACAAATCCTTTTACCTGCGCCCATATCAGTTCTATAGGATTTAGTTCGCAATGATATGGCGGTAAGCGCAGTACAGTTATATTATATTTTTCGGCTATATCTTCCACGGCGTATTTCATGAAACGAGTTTTGTGTAAGTTTGCTATTGCCAGCAGTTCTTTTTTTATCAAATTTGCTTCAAACGCAATACCTTTTGCAGTCAGCCAATCGATAATTTCTTGCTTTCTCCAACTTGAAGTTGGCGTCTTCTCTATTCGCCGTGAATGATAGCTTGCGTTATCCATAACCACCACCGAATTAGCCGGAAGAAATTTTATCATTTCACCAAAATAGTCCTCGAAAACGTCTGAGTTCATGTCTTCATGGTAATCTCCTGTGCGAGTCGACTCAAAGGTTAGCAGACCTTCTTTTAAAAATCCCTCTTCGCTTCCAATATGTGTGATTATAAGTCTTTTTCCTTTTCCCGAAGGTACTTTAATACCCGTAGACAGGCCTTCTATGAAAGCTTGGCGAGCACTGGTTATATTTTTGTCTTGCCACATTTTTTGGACGATATAACCTTCGTTAATCCACGTCTCATCAAGATAAAAAACTTTCTTTTGCTCCCTGCGGTACTGCTTGATACTTTTCAAATATTGTCGTCTTCAACAAACAATTTTGTCGCTCTCCAGTAAAAGTGCTTTGCGGTTATGCTTTTCCCAGGCAAAATCCATATTTCTTAAAGTTTTCCATAAAAGTTTTCTACTTATCAACGGAATACTGTCATCTCGGCCAAGCTCCATTAAAATTTTGTCTAGGGTGGGTATTTCCTTTTTAAAATAAAAAGAGTGAACTTTTCATCGAATTATACATTTAGCATTTTCATCAAGGACTTTTGTAGGTCGTCCTGGCTTTTGCTTGGGAGATTCCACTTGACCTGCTACTTTTCTTTCCCGCAACAATTTGAAAATGGTGGACTTTCCAATTCCACTCATTCGAGAACATTTTTCAACAATTTCTTGCACAGTAAAACTAGGGTAATCGTGTTTTATGCAATCATGTACATTTAAAATAACTTTTTCACTCAGCGATAGTGGAGAATTTTTAGTACATCTTTTCGTTGGACTGAATACCTCCATTTTTTAAATATTGGGATAATAATATTGTGATAACACTACAGCGTAGCAGTGACTACTAACGTTTAAAATATGATTTAAAAGTATTTATAGTCTGTATATATTACCTGACCCCATTTTTGCATGTTACAAAGCGTTAAAAGATAGGTACCTATACAAAAGGAATAAAAGTTTTTATTTAGTATTTAATCTCTTTCAAAATAAAGGCATTTAATCCGTGAAAATTAAATTCATAAATATTATAAGTACCTGCGCCTATGAACTACCACGAAATGTAGCCAAACAGAACGGAATTCCCCAGTTTATTGCTCTATACACTTCTGAAATAGAGTATAGCTACCTAATAAATATTTTACCAACTGCCGCTCTGCATATTAATAAAACACCATATGAACTGTAGCATAATAAAAAGCCCAGATTGGACAATTTAAAAATTTTCGGTTCAACCGTCTATGTCCATAATAAACGTCGAAAGACAAAATTTGAAGAAAAATCCAAAAAGGGTATTTTAATGGGGTATGTTTCTAATTGGTATAAAATCTGGGATGTTGAAAAAGAAAATTTTATCATAGCTCGCGACGTAATAGTTGACGAGGTAAATTTCAAAGTCACTAGACCTCTTAAAAGTGACATGGAATTAACACCCTCGCCCAAAACTAATAAAACCGATTCAAACTCGGAAAAATTAGTAAATTCTGAACATGAAAATATCCATGTAGACCAACAAACATCATATGAATTAGAAGCTTCCACCTTAAGGAAAAGCGAGAGAATCAAAAATCATTCATTACCTCTGTACACTGATGACGATGATTCTGATATAAATAATGGTACATTTTTCAATCATATATTTGCACAAACACTTGTAAAATCAATTCCAAAATTCTCTCATGAAATTAAAACAAGGGATGATCGTTGTCAGTGGGAGGCGGCCATTAAGGATGAACTTGATTTTCTTAATTTAAACAATACTTGGACTATTGTAAACAAACCCATAAACAAAAACATTGTTGATTGCAAATGGGTATTTACTGTCAAAACTGATGAACAAGGAGTACCAATAAAATATAAAGCTAGATTGGTAGCAAAAGGGTTTAGTCAGCAATATTTACTTGATTATCAAGAAACTTTTGCACCAGTTGCCCGCATTACAATATTTAGACTAATGCTAGCAATTTGTAATAAATACAATTTACTTGTTCATCATATGGACGTAAAGACTGCATTTTTGCACGGTAGTTTAGATAAAGAAATATACAGTTTGCAAATTAAATAAATCAATTTATGGCCTAAAACAATCTTCTAGATGCTGGTATGAATATTTTAATAAAAAATTAAAAACAGTTAATTTTAAAAGTTCACTGGTTGATCCATGTTTATATTTATTAGACAAAGGCGACTTAAATAAAAATATTTATGTTATTTTATACGTTGATGATATTTTAATTTGTACCGCAAAACAAAACACGATGGTAACATTTAAAAATTATCTTATGAATGAATTTCAAATGAAAGATTTAAAAGATGTAAAACTGTTTTTAGGAATTCGAATTTTGAGAACAGAAAACACCATAACCTTAGACCAAAGTTTTAGAAAATGAATTAAATTATATAAATCTAAATAAAGACTAGAATTTGAATGTTCCATGCAGAAATTTAATTGGGTGCCTTATGTATGCCATGCTTTGTACAAGACCAGATCTTTGCATTGCAATTAATATCTTAAGTAGGTTTCAAAGTAAAAGTAATAAAGAACTATGGATGTGCTTAAAACGAGTGTTAGTATTAAAAGATATCTTAAAGGTTCTGTAAATATAAAATTAACATATACACGAAATGATAATTATGTCAATATAATTGAGGGCTATGTTGATTCAGATTGGGGAAATAATGAGTTTAACAGAAAAAATACAACAGGTTATTTATTTAAAGCCTTTAAAAATTGTACAATATCCTGGAACTCAAAACAACAATCCTCGGTAGCTGCTTTTTCGACAGAAGCGGAATATATGGCTCTTTTCGAATGTGTCAGGGAAGCTATATGGCTAAGAAGTTTATTAGAAAGCATTAATTTTAAAATGCTAGCACCAACAATTATTTTTGAAGATAATAACGGTTGCATAAATATAGCAAAAAAGTTCTATATTAATAATTATAGAACCCCTCATGTTTTGAATAGCGAAATTAACCGATAGGTTGAGAGATGTTAGATGATAATATAATAGAACCATCTTTTAATATTTATTATTTTTATTCCATTTAAGATCTCCGTTTTAGCGTAATGTTTTTGTTCGTCGTTCAGTTTTTTTAGCATGGGGACAAGCATTAAAGCAAATTGCTTATTCTCGTCGATATCTTCGTTTGTTTTTTGTTGAAGGATGCTTAATAGAGTGCTCTCGTACGAAGTTATATTTTGTGTTATTTTCTTAGGACGTCGAGTTGTAGTGTTCAGTCTATCTTCATTATCTTGCAAAGTAAGACGTTGAGTGAGCAGTGTGTCCTGTTCTTCTTGGATATTATCATTAGAATTTTTTATAGGTGCAGTGTTAGGGTAAGCAGGGGTAATTGCGCTCAGGGGGTAATGCCGCTCACCCTATTTACTTGACACATACGTTGCATTGAAACACAGCACATGGGCTGAGACGCGAGGGGGTGATGTCGGTGCCGCCCAGCGCCATAATAGCAGTTTGCTTCCGTAGCCGTAAGAGTGAAGTGCGTTTGTTTCTTTTCGGCAGCTTTCATCTAATTTTTAGCTCGGAATTTTTAGCGGTAAGTCAAGATTTTCAACACTTTTAATCACATGTATTATTATCTAAAGTACTAAGACATTCTGTTTTGTGATAATGTAAACATTGTTGTGCAATTGTATTTGTATATATTTTATATTTTAAATCAAATATAAAACGGTCATTTGGGGTTATGGCGCTCAAGTGAGCGTCATTACCCCATTAGAAAAGGTTTTTTTTTCAGAATATGCCCAGAAAACGTGAAAGGACCACTGCCAAAGCGGCTTGGACCGAAGAAGACCTACTGCATGCCAGAACTGCGATTGAAAGGGGGATGTCGAAAAGACTAGCAGCAAGAACATATAAAATTCCATTTACTACATTAAGAGATAGGCTAAAGAATCAAAACATAGGCCGTCCACGACTGGGTCGTAAACCAGTTTTTAATCAACAACAAGAAAGTGAAATAGCTGAACAGGTTAAGCTGCTGGGATCAATATACTATGGATTAAGCGTTACAGATTTGCGTAAATCCGTTTACAAGTATGCAGAGATTAACAGTATCAAAAATAATTTTGATAAGAACAGCAAAATGGCTGGGTTAGATTGGGTACAAGGTTTTATGCGATGCAACCCTTCTGTTGCTGTACGTAAAGCTGAAGCAACAAGTTTAAATAGGGTTTCTGCTTTTAACAAAGAAGATATTACTCACTTCTACCGAATGCTTGGTGACCTAATGGGAAAAGTATAGGTTTCCTCCTAATAATATATACAATGCTGACGAAACAGGGATCACAACCGTCACAGATCCGGGAAAAGTGCTTGCAGAAAATGGGCAACGAAGAGTAGGCGCAGTTACGAGCGGCGAACGCGGCAGAAACATATCAGTCATGTGTGCCATGAGTGCGGCTGGGAACTTCGTACCACCAATGTTTATTTTTCCCAGGCAGAGGATGACACCGTTACTAGAAAAGGATGGACCGCCTGGTGCATTTTACACCCACTCCAAGAATGGCTGGATAAATGAGGAATTGTTTGAAGAGTGGCTTAAACATTTTGCAGCATATGTCAAGCCTACAGAAGATTCTCCTGTACTCGTAATACTCGATAACCATAGCAGCCACATCTCCCTTCCAGCTTTTAACTATTGCAAAAAAAATCACATCGCCATGCTTTCCATTCCACCACACAGCTCTCACAGAACACAACCTCTCGATGTGTCTTTTTATGGTCCCCTGAAAGCTGCTTATAAACACGAATGCAACATGCATATGAAGACACACTTAATGGCTAAAATAACTCCATATGACGTCGCCTGTTTATTTAACAAGGCATATGCACAAGTTGCAAACATAAGCAAAGGAGAAGCAGCATTCCGAGCCACTGGAATCTACCCTTTAAATCCAAATGTTTTTACTGAACAAGACTTCTTGGCAGCATCTCTGATGGCTCAAAACTCAGAACAACCCACTCAAAACGAAAATGAAACTGGCGATAATCTTGGAGCTGCGCAAACTCATCACATGACGATCAATCAAGCACCTGCATCTCCAGTTACTGGTTCATCGCTTGATATGTCAAACCACCAAGATCATGAATCTCCTGCTCCTGATCCACTGATGGAAGCGCCAAATCAAAATCTTGAAGCTTCTGTACATGCTGCATCTAAGTCCCAGTCTATCAAAAATAAATCACCCAATTCTGGTCCATCTAACCAGGCACTTTTGGGTGAACAAAAACAAACTTATGTTTCTTTTTCTAAGATAGCAACAACACCACCAACTATTGGGTCAACTTCAAAGCCAGCTCAAAGGAAGAGAAAACAACATTCTACCATATTAACATCGACTCCAATGAAAAATATATTAGAAGAGAAAGAAACGAACAAGAAAAAAAAAACTCAAGAAGACCGGAAGAAAAGATCAAACAAGAAGTAAAGTCACAGGAAATAATAGAAATAAAAATAAAAGTGGAACATCTTGCAAACGCAAAGTTTTGCAAGACAGTTCATCAGATGACGATGAACAAATTGAAAATGTCTGTGACGATGACAGTGATGATGAATTGAGTGTGGAAGGAAATGAATATAATAAATGCAATATTTGCGAAGAATTTGGAAGAAATAATGAAATGTGGTATCGCTGTACCATATGTGGGTTCTGGACTCATGCCATGTGCACCGGATGGGATTCTCCAGATCGATACATCTGTGATTTCTGTAACTAAAACTACAATGATGATATTTAGTGATGCTCAACTATGACTAAATACTTTATTTTAGTTATTTAAGGTTGTTTTTTTTATTTGTTCATAAAAAAATATGTATACGGTTATTTTTTAAAAAAGCAGATTTGAGCGTCATTACCCCTATGGCTGAGCGGTATTACTCATAGCCAGGGGCATTGACGCTCAACCCTGATTTTTTTTTGAAGTTTTCCTACTGTTTTTAGGTAAACTATAATTACGTTTCATGTTAACATATTGACACACAAAGAGGTAAACTTTTGTCATTTGTTCTTATTTTTAATAAAAACGAAAGTTTTATAAAAATATTGCGTTTTTTCCTTAACTGAGCGGCATTCCCCCTGCTTCCCCTACTACTTGTGGGACGATCATTCAAGGAAGGAAGCAGAAATAATAACAAATCGAAATATATGTATTTTCTTCTTTTTTTTGCAGGTTCACCACTCACCACCTTTTCATCGAGTTGTCAGTTCCCTTGCAAAGCAATCCTTCAGATTCTTCCACTTTTTCTGTATTTCTTTTCCTGCAATATGAAACCAAGCAATATACAGGGTGTCCCACGACATGTTTTCGCGATTTATATTTGGGACACCGTGTAGTGTATATTATCTTAAATATATGTGATACATTAGTGTTTTTAAAATTTTGCGTGGAATCTAAAAAAAATAAATATACTGGGTGTTCTATTTAAAATAAGCGAGTAGAGGTCTATTTCTGATATAGACGAAAGTGGCGCCATCTTCAAAATATTTTAGAAGGAAAGAGCATCCTCAAAAACCTCATATACATATATTTAAGCTAATGTATACTACACGGTGTCCCAATATAAACCATGAAAACTCGTCGTTAAACACCCTGTATCATATGTTTTTATACCAACGTTGTTAAATTCGAAGCAAGTAATTATTATTATTATCACTTTATTGATGCAATTTTTGTTCCAGATATCTTGCCACTGGTAATAGTTTCAATTCTTTACACTTCGAATACCTAATAGGAGCTACTACAATCAGAGAAATTGTTAAGGACACCTGTGAACAATTTTGGATATGTTTACAACCAGAGTTCATGCCAGATGTTTCCGAAGAGAACTGGGTGAATATTGCCACAAAATTTTATAATACAACTGATTTTTCAAATTGTATTGGAGCTATGGACGGGAACACATATACGATTAAAGAAACCTGATAAGACCGGCACAGAGTTTTATAACTATAAAAATTATTTCTCGACAATTCTTCTGGATGTAGTTGACGCCAACTATTGTTTCATTGCGATAGATGTGAGTGCATATGGTGCCGGTATAGATTCTAATGTAGGTATTCAGAAATTCTGATTTCGGCAAAAGACTACATAATAAGCAATTAAATATTCCAAATCCACAAACACTACCTCATGATGAAGTCGGACAAGTTATGCCGGACGTTCTTGTAGGAGATGAGGCATTCGCACTCTCAGAACATGTTTTACGGCCTTATCCTCGAAGAAACCTAACAATGAAACAACGAGTATATAATTACAGATTGACTCGCGCTCGTCGGATGGTTGAATGTACATTTGGGATTTTAGCCAACAAATGGCAAATTTTCCATCGATCTATGGATGTGGCCAGCGAATTGCTAACCATATTATCAAAGCATGTTGTGTTTTGCATACGATTCTCCTATGCAAAGCTGTCATTCGATTGGAGACGGGCTAATAGGCGTGGTCTTGAAATTCGAGATTATTTTGCAAATTACTTTACATCCCCACAAGGCTCAATACCGTGGCAATATGATAACATTTAAATGTTACCATTTTATAACTGTTAAGAATTAATTAAAAAATATAAACAGTATGAAAATACCTTTCTTTTGTTGCAGAAATTTCCATCCAATTGCGTATTACATTCATACAAACTTCGCCCCACAGTTTTTCTTTCAAATTTCGGTCACTATACTCTTTCAATTGCTTGTTGTAAAGAGCAGATCTTTTTTCCACCTCGGTAATTATTCTTTCTGTGTCCAGGACAGTATTTGAATGGTCATTCCTGGCGGACAATTCGTAATTCGTCGGAAATTTTATAACCGGCAGCCAAGAACGATAATATGCAATGAATCGGCGTCATTCATTTCTCTCCATGCGACTTATTTTGCTTTGCGATAATCGCGTCGCGTCAAAAATAGAACTGGTCGCATCTTTTTAATCGCGGCGATTATTTAGTCGCATATGCGCGCATTTGTATTAAAAAAACTGTGTTTCATTTTTGCGACTAAATAATCGTGCGACCGAAAATCGCATGTGCGCGCCTGGCCTTAGAGCTGTTAATAAATCGCTGATATCCGAATAATTTCCTATAATTAAGTCAGGATTTCATCAAATACAGCTTGATAATTAATCACCCCGTGATATAACATCATTTAGCGTCAATAAAGGTTCATTTAGATTCACTCGATTACCTTTTGGATTATCAATTAGTCCCAATAGTTTTCAACGAATGATGTCTCTGGCATTTGCAGGTATTACTCCAGAGAAAGCATTTCTATATATTGCTGATTTAATTGTAATAGAATGCTCCGAACAACAGCACTTCAAAATCTAAGAAATGCTTTCGAAACATGTAGAAAATATAACTAAAACCTACAAAAGTGCGATTTTTTCAGAAAAACCTCTTTTCTGAAAAAATCTATCTGGGTCATAAAATTACTCACAAAGGCATTTTACCAGATGAATCAAAATATAATTAAACGATTTGTAGCTTTTTGTATTAGGGAGAAACTCCGCCGGAGTCAAAAAGACCCAGGAAGAAGCCCAGGGGCCCAAGACGGGAACCAGACACCCTAAAGGGCTGACTGCTCAACAAAACGCTCGCTCTGCAGAGCGGATCGCAGATTGCGCCCAAGTTTGCAGGCGTAAGCCATGGTGGGGGAATCCTTCACATCACCTGTGTCGACAACTCAACTAAAAATTGGCTCGTCGAACTGGTGCAGAAGGAAACTCCCTGGGAAGGAGCTGAACTCCAGATAACGGAGGACGGCAAACTTCCCAGACCGGTGAATTCAATAACCTGGGTGCCGGGACCTACTGAGGAACCGAAAGCACTCCTACACAAGCTGGATATTCAAAACAACATCAACACCAGCTTGTGGAAAGTGCTCGATATCAGAAAGGACCAAGACGACAAGGGTTGCCTGGTAACTCATGGACGAGAAATCCTGGGCCAAAGTAAGGGAAGCGAATCAATCGCTATACCTCAACTTTGGCAGCATAAAGATCAGACTCTCGGCCAGCAGCCAAGAGAAAGAGAAGAGGGACCAGGCAGCCCCTGTGGAAACAGAGGGACTGCCGGGAACCTCTTCTTCCTAAAATCGCTCTCCGCAATGGGTGTGAGGCTGATACAAATAAACCTCCACCACTGCAAAGCAGCCACTGCGGCCTTACAAAAATGCATAGCCGACAATAATATTCAGATAGCCCTGATTCAGGAACCTTATACTTATAGGGGCCAGATAAGGGGACTAGGAAACCTCAACGGGAGACTAGTGTCAGACCCAAAAGAGGGACCTAACCTAAGAAGCTGTATCTTTTAAGAAAAGATATAGAGGCCACACCGCTGTGGGAGTTTTGTGACAGGGACACATCGGCGGTCAAAGTGCAAATCAAAACAGCGGAGAGGAGCTACGATACAATAATAGTATCAGCATACTTTCCGCACGATCAACAAGGGGAACCACCTCCTACCACAGTTCGGAGATTGATAGACCATCAAAGATTGGAAAACCTTATAATAGGCTGTGACGCCAATGCTCACCACACTATCTGGGGAAGCACTGGAACAAACAAACGAGGCGAATCATTATTAAATTACTGTGCTGCCTTCGGTCTAAATATACTTAATGTGGGGGAGGAACCGACCTTCGTCAACATACTCCGCAGAGAAGTAATTGATCTAACCATTGGCAAGGGACGCATCTGCGACCTCGTTAAAAAATGGCATGTATCTGATGAACCAAGTTTGTCGGATCACAGGTACATAAGATTCGATCTAGAATCTATGGATACAAATCCGGAGACCTACAGGAACGCCAGGAAAACGGACGGGGACCTCTTCAATGAGATACTAGGACGCGAACTGGAGAACTGTCCAACGGAGGCAAAAGACAATGTAGAGCTCGAAGTGCTGACAGAGTCAGTCACTGAGGCTATTAAAGTTGCTTTTGAAAATTCATGTCCACTAAGCAAACCACGTCAAGCAGGGAACACCTCATGGTGGAACCAAGAATTGGGCGAGCTAAGGAAGACAGTAAGAAAGCTTTTTAACAGAGCCAAAAGAACTGGCGAGTGGAATCTATACAGACAACACTTAACCAGGTACAATGATGCTATAAAAACAGCAAAGAAAGAAGGGTGGAGGAAGCTATGCCGGGACCTAACAGAGACACTAGCATATGCTAGACTCCACAAGGCAATATCCAAAGGGCCACAACAAACCCTAGGCTCTTGTCTAAAACCCGATGGAGAATATACGACAACCGAGGAAGAAACGCTTGGCTTAATGCTGAACACGCACTTTCCGGGATCGAAAATTCTCCATCAACCAGAACATACCCAGGACCCAACTCCTATCATTCCGAACAGGGGCAAAAGGGAACACTGGGAACTAGCAAAAAAGGTAGTAACCTACGTGAAGGTTAAATGGGCGATAAATTCCTTCAAACCATTTAAATCTCCCGGAATGGATGGCAGAATGCCAGTCATGTTACAGCGGGGTAGCGAACTGCTGCTGCCTGCACTTTGTAAAATAATGCGGGCAAGTCTAGCCATCTGGAATATACCAGAGAGTTGGAGGGAAGCAAAGGTAGTATTTCTACCAAAGACGGGACGCGACTCCTATGCGAAACCTAAATCCTTCCGACCAATCTGCCTTACATCATTCCTCCTAAAAACAGAGGAAAAGCTCATAGAAAGGCATATCAGGGACAATGTATTACGGGCCAACCCTCTACATCGACACCAGTATGCCTACCAAACAGGTAAATCTTGCGAATCAGCGATTCACGAGATAACCCAGAGGGTCGAACAATCTCTGAACAACAAAGAGATCGCCCTAGGAGCTTTCTTAGACCTTGAGGGAGCATTTGACAATACATCATATGACTCAATCAACCGTGCAATAGAAGCACGAGGAATACATCCCATGATTGGCGGCTGGATAACTCAAATGCTAAATCATAGGAAAGTAGCAGCAAATCTCAACAGCACAACGGTTAAGGCCAAAGTGTGCAGGGGAACACCGCAAGGGGGCGTACTGTCACCGCTGCTGTGGTACCTTGTATCGGACAGCTTGCTGACACGACTGGAGAGGCAGCTTATCCTCGCTATAGGATATGCTGACGATATAGTCATCCTTACACAAGGGGGTAGTCAGGCTCATGTATTCGAAAAAATGCAAAGAGCCCTGACTACTGTTGAGCACTGGTGTGAGGAAGAACAACTAAGGGTAAATCCCACAAAAACTACTCTGGTTTCCTTTACCAAAAGAAGGAAACTAGAGCCCATTAGAAACATAAAATTTTATGGAGAAAATCTGCGACTTGAAGACGAGGTCAAATATCTAGGTATAACCCTGGATAAAAAACTCAGCTTCAAGAAGCATGTAATCCAGGCTACAAATAAAGCCACGAAAACTCTTATGTACTGTAAGAGAATGTTCGGTAGATCATGGGGACTGTCACCAAAATTGGTACATTGGATGTACACGACAATGGTTAGACCCAATCATTACATACGCAGCACCTATATGGTGGCATGCGGCAGAAAAGAGGACTGTAATACAGATACTCAACAAAACACAACGAATAGCATGTCTGGGCATAACAGGAGCGATGTCAACAACGCCGACTGCTGCCCTAGAGAACCTGATAGGACTAAGCCCGCTACACTTAGTGGTACGGGCTGAAGCTATATCGGAGGCGAAAAGACTGCTGTCAAATGGCGCAACAATCCTATAGAAAGATGGGCACAATGCCTTATTTGACAAGATACAGGACCTTGGGCGCCTGGCCCTAAGAACAGACAGAACCAAGGTCACATACCTAGGTATGTGAAAACAAACCTTTTGTCATCAAAGAGAAAAGGGGACCACTGGACGCAGAAGCGGACAGGCTCAGGCAAAGAGGTTACTCAGTATGGCACACGGCAACCAAACGATCCAAGATCGGGGTAGCTGTGGGCATGGTGGAGGACGAACAACAGGGCAGACAACTCATGCTTAACCTGGGCCTGGAAACAACAAATTTACAGGCAAGCATAATAGGAATACAAACCTGTGTCCAACTGATGAGAGAAGGGCTGCCAAGAGGCAAAACCTTCGCAATTTTCACAGGAGACCAGGCTGCAACACTTGCACTACAACAATTCGAGACTAAGTCAAGGACTGTGCAAAGCTGCTGGGAGGATCTCAGGCAGCTCGCCGAAGCGCAAAATAGGCCAGAGATAATCCTAGCAGAGAATATGGGCAACAATAAGGCTGCAAGAAGGGTTATCCAACTTGCAACTCAGGGAGCCAGCAACAGCCTGGTAGGCCCTGAACCAACATGTTGTGTCAACGTTGTCATGTTGTTCAAGAAGGGTGAGAACATACTGGGCCTCTCCAGACAACAACTGCGAAGGGTCGCGGGGCTATTTACAGGCCATGCGCCGAGCAGGCAACACCTGCATACGCTAGGGAAATCAGTTACCTCGCTATGTAGGGGATGCAATGAGGAGGACAAAACAACCCTTCACATACTGTGCTTCTGTGAAGCATTTAATCAAACCAGGGCAACATTCCTGGGGGAAGAGAAACCCTCCACTGGGCACAATCCTGGACTTCCTTGAAGATACAGAATTGAACCTGTGAGACTAAACATATGGGACACAATAGGACTGCTTCTTAGCAGACCGCAGTGTAGGGAGCCACAAGGCACCACCCAGCGGTGGTTTTAGTGGGTATAGGACGAACCAGACTCGACACTGAGTCCCACACTACTGGGGGCGGCGCGCCGCGTAACCAGTGTTCATAAAGAATTTCTGCACCGACACCAAAAAAAAAAAAATGCAGATTTATACCGAATTTTACTGAAATTACATATCCTCTAAATAAATTAACAAGAAAAAATACAACTTTTGTGTAATCAATGGAATGTCAAAATTCTTTTTCTTTACTACTAAATTCTTTAATAAGTCCTCAAATTTTACGAAAGACCCATCATACCAAATTACGTTCTTTGCCATTGAAATAAAATAAATAAATATTGTGTGAAATAAAACGACCATATTAAGATTGTTTCAATACTTTTTATTACACCAACAATTATATTGTAATATCTATAACAAAAAAAATTATCGTTCTAATAATAATAATAATAATTATTAATATAAAATTTAAATAATTGAAGTCTTAAACGTAAAAGTGTAAGCATTTTATAATTTCAACGGGGCGGCGAGTGTTAATTTATGGAATAAGGTGGGCGACAGTTTTCAAAACTGCTGACCCCCTACCCCGCTGCCCCGTCTCATATTAGCTTATGAAATTGAAATCATATCCCGAAAGCAATAGAAATTACTATTATTTAAGGAAATTATGTACAGTTTTGTGCTTTTTTTTGTCATTTATTTAACATACAAAAAAGTACCCCAAGAATAATAAAAATATTTTTTTCTTTTAAATGCCACATTTCAACGAGGATTTTGACCGATTCTCTCTCGTTTGGCGTGCAACAATTGCACGACCGCTCTATAAATGCAGCATTTTCTCAACTGAAACCAGAACGTTTTGTACAATTTTCTTTTTCTTACACTAAATACATTTTACGATATAAGTACATCTGCGGATATCTGAGTATTGAGGTAATATATTTCATCTTAAGGACTTGCGGCCAAGATGGCGCCGCTGTATGATAATAAACGGCGCCATTTTGGCTTTAAGGGTTTTCATTTTTTTTTATCTATAAGCTTTAAAAGTATGTCTTGTACTGATATCAAGGCAGCTTGTTTCATTTCTGGACCGATACTACACTTCTGTGACAGCGAAATTGTGTTGATTTTTTAATGGCGTGGATTTGTTTGAGTGTAAAAGTCCATAAAGTTCAAATCGAGAATAACAATTTTTTATGGTAAATTGATTTAAATTGATTGATTGATTGAAACAGGTTTATAGTTCTATTTTAATCTATAATTTGTAGAATAAGGAAATGTACCGTTGGAAAATGCATTATTTTATTGTTCATAAGAGGGAAAAAATTCTGAATCTATAGGACATCTTAAATATTATAACATTTTCAATATATTCGGATTCTACATAAAATTCCAAGAAATATGATGTAGATCACATGCTATAGTTTGGATAAACTATTTTCAAGATCTATGCAGTTGAATTAAAAAAAAAAAAAAATTCAACTGTTTATATCTCCGAAACAGTTCAATTAAAGTAGGGCATGTGCCACATCATATTTTTTGGATATTTACATAAATTCAGAAATATTAATGTGATTTTAAGTATGATACCCTTTATTGTCGGCTTACTGCCAAAACCAGATAAATAATATTTTGCGTTAAATGTGCACTTACCCTGTTTTAGCTGTACAGTTTTGAGCAAAATACAATCATTTACTACTTTTCCATTGACCAATACTTATCTGGTTTATGCAGTAAATTTATATACAAATTTTGGTTACAAAATGCACTAGACGCAAAAACGTATTTATCTTTTTTTGGCAGTAAACGCAAAGATGATATATTATTATATTTTTTATGAAAATCAACGAAACAAACTTGAATAATTTTAAGGAAAACATTAACTCTTTTCTTTTAATTATCAGCTTGTATAAATAGTTCCTAAAAAAAAATCTGCATTAATGGACATGGATATGATTCCCTCATTTCACTTGTTCTTTCTCCTTTGACACTTTAATGGACTTTATATGCGGATGATACCGTGATCATATTGAAACCATAGCTGTAACGATTAATCTATACGGTGTAGCACGTCCAAACTTCAAAATAAAATAAGAGCTATGGCAGTGAAATCGTAAAACGTAACCGTGAAAAGCCATTTTGACTCAAACAAAGCAAAAAAAAAAAAAGATGATTTCTGAGTCTAAAACGTGACATTTATATGAAAAATAACGGCTTATATCCCTGAGAGTTTAATTTAGACTCAGAAGTGTCGATGAAAAAATCTTTTTGGCACACGATTTTTTTTTTCTTTTTTTTACCCGTTTAATTGTGGAATTTTTGCGGTTACAGGTTGGAAACCAAGTTTCTTCCATAATTGTATAATGTGAAATTATTAAAAATAACGTATTTTGCTACCCTTTACAACTCTTAATACTGGTATTAATAGTAGTAATTCCTTGATATACTTTCCCTTGATAATTTCGCTTCTTCTAGAATGCCTGGCATCAACATAGTAGATATGCTTGGTTTTTTTTTATTACAGTAATCAACGCCTATAATAATTAATTAATTAAAAAAATACTTATACCCTAATAACTTATAATTAGTATAATGAAATAATTTTTTTTACACGAAAAACAGATAAAAAAGACAACTTAGACATTATTATAATTATTTTTTAGTTTTGTATACACCCGTATATTATGCTTGTTATATTGTTCTTGGAAACATTTTGTTCAGCGGCTGTAAACAAAACCTCAATAAAAATACTTAAAATATTACCATTAAACAAAAAAAATATACATTAATAGAAAAGTTTCAATTGCACAGGTCCTATACACATAATTGTTGTTGTCAAGCCGGGGGCATTTCCAAAGTAATTTCTTATGTAGAATTCGGGGTTCCAATTGCCTCATAACGTGAGAGATAGAGGAAATATTTGTGATTATGTATTAAAAAAAATGTGTAAAAACATCTTATTTATTAAATAAAAAGACCTGGTTGACTATTGTTGCTTGCTTGTTTTATGGCACTGCAACAAGGCAATTGCCAGCACAATTTGGTTTTGGCTCTGGACCAAATCGGGACCGCTGACTTGTACTTAATTACTTCAGACTTCTTTTATAGTGCTGTGGGTGTGTGGTACTCCTCTATTTGTAGTGGTTAAGTCTATTAATATGGACAAACACAATATAGGTAAATTGGACAAACATAAGACATCACAGGTTCTGGGATTCTACGGGAAAAGAAAACATAGACAAAATACGAATTGTTTAGCAGAACTATTATAACCGAATTCGATTTATATTCAAAAATGACATGATTAGATCAATTGACTCCTCATTTGGTTCAGACAAAACAGTATACATTGTTAAGGGGGTGGAGAATTCCTTTTAACAAATTCTTTATACAGATCAATATAAGGAATGAAATTTATAGGACATTCCAAAAATAGATGATTTAAGTCTTCAACAGAGCCACATTCACAATATGGGTTATCTTTAATATTTAGTTTATATAAATGCTTTTTAGTCAGACAATGGCCCGTCCGTAATCTGATTATTGTGGTTATATATTTGCGATTTCTGAAAGGTACATTTGAAAACCATTTGGTTTTTGGGAAAGTATTTTGTATTTTAGAGTATTGATAGTTCTTACTATGTACCAATATACTTTAAACTGATTACTCATATCATCCTTGATCAGGTTAAAAATTTCCATAGAATCTACTTTCATATCTTTAGGGACATTCAGGTCTTTACCTATTCTTGCCAATAAATCCGCCACCTCATTACCAGGAATGCCCGAGTGTCCAGGAATCCAAGCAATTCTTATATCAAAATTGTTCTTATTAGCTAGAGAAATTAACTGCTTGGTTTTGATAGACCAGAAATCGCTTGAGGTTGATAGACCATATTTATTAATTTTTTGTATCGCGCTTCTGGAGTCTGAAAAGATTATTACCTTCTTCAAATGCTTATTTACAGCATCGTGTATAGTCACGCATTCTGCTTTACATAATTATACTTATTGAGTCTAGATGAAAATTTATAGTCTATGTCCGGAATATATATCCCATAGCCTAATCTTTTATCTTTTTTGAGGCGTCCATGTATTTATCATCCTGGGACCTAGCGTCCATTTAAATGGACATGCCAGTTTTATGTTTCCAGTTTCGTTAGTTTATTATTTAAGCAGCTTAAACCTCGCATCCACTAAATTGGACACTTCGGTGCTGCCGCCTAGTCCGATTCGGTCGACTTTAATAATTGTGCACATGTGCTGGGAATCTGTTGTTTGTTTTCTGTTGTGATGGCGGCTGCACGTGGTTCTCGTTATGATGGTATGTAGCCTATTTTTAAACGTTTTGTAATGAATTTGGTGAAAGTTTTTATTTGCAAATGTTTAATAGACAAATTTAAATAACATTACAATAATAAAAAAATTAAATAAGTTTTGTATTACCCTAAGTTATTCGCGTCCATTTAAATGGACATTGGGTCTATCTCATGCACATTTTAAATTAACTCATAAAATTTATTTTAGGAATTTTTGGCAATAAAAGTGTGCTTCGGCCAGGGGATGACGAAACATTGGAGCAAATACTAAAAATCACTGGAAATGATGACTCTGACATTGCTGTAGATAAACAGATGATCCCATTTACAGGGACTTGTAAAATGAAGCAGTTCGTTAGAGGAAAGCCAAATCCAGAGGGCTTGAAAAATTTTGTTGTTGCTGCCTCTGATGGTCTTGTCGTAGACTTTGAATTATATCAAGGTAAAGATACTTTTCCAGATAATTCTGTAAAACCACTTGGTGTTGGACCTTCTGCTGTTGTTCGCCTTGGAAGGATATTATTTCCTGGAAGTCATGTGTACTGCGATAGATATTTCACGACAATACCACTTCTCGAATATCTTCGTCAACAAGAGAAATATTGTACTGGAACCATTATGAAATCTCGTGTACCAGCGGCAGCAAATTTAACTTCGGAAAAAATGATGGCCAAGATGGGTAGAGGCAGCTCGGAACAAATTGTAAGACAAGATGGCGAAATAGTAGTTGTACAATGGAATACTAGGAATTCAACCTAGCGATGAGTGTAAAAGGTGGTCTAACAAAAACTCTAAATACATTCAGGTTAAAAGACCTTACGTTGCTTTACTTGCTAAATACAACGATTGTATGGGAGGAATAGACTCGACAGACCGAATGATTAGCTATTATAGAATTCGAGCCAGATCAAAAAAATGGACTGTAAGGGTCATTTTCCATTACTTTGATCTAGCAATGGCCAACTTATGGATTTTTTATCGAAGAGATAAAAAAATATTTAAAATCCCCCCACGCAAAATACAACAATATTTAGATTTTAAAATCATAATTGCCACTCAACTTTTGACAAATACACCCAACCCACAAAGTGAATCCGAGGTGTAGGTACTAAAAGAAATCCTGAGGGAAATATCTTTGTCGATTCACCGGCATGGTCATTAGGCATCGAAAGAAAACGGAAATAACACTTTCCAGAAATTGCCACAGACTTAAAAAATTCGGTTAGATGTAAAAATGACTCTTTTGCCAAAAAAAAACAAGTTTTTTGTAATACATGCAACACATTTTTGTGCATTACTGGCAACAGAAACTGTTTCATGGAGTTCCATAGCCAATAAATTTAATTTTACATTTATTTTTGTGCATTTTCATAGGTTTAGACTGAAATGTTATTGAAAAAAAAAATTATATATTAGGAATTTTTGTTTAGGTTAAGACCCAATGTCCATTTTAATGGACGTCATGTATCTGTGAAAGTAAGAAAAAAAATAAAAAAAGTTATTAGTAAACAATGTTTATTTATGTAATTTTTATTATATTTAAAAGCCTCACAACCCTAACTTAACAAAAACATGTCCGGGTCCCAGGAGGATATAGCAGTATTTCAGTACAATTCTGTAGCAGTTAGAAAATATTGTTTTAACATAGTGTCACTCTTGTTCATTCCTAAGTCTAAGATTTTAATTGGATTGTTCAGGATATCAAAATCAATTCCATAGCATGCATAATTTGTATCTTTACTTATTGTGTTTAGGTAAGGAAGGAATTTTTGTAAGGCGAATATCAAATATGGAACGTTATCAGAGTTAATGTAAGTTGGCAATGTAATCATTTTTCTCCGGATTCTCTGCAAAATCTTTAGTATAGGATGATTAGTTATTGAGGTGAACCTTGCAATGTATTTATTTGCCAAGGTTTTTCGTCTCTGCTCCAAGCTTACCATTGCCGCTTTCGCTAATAAAGCCGCTTTGGGAGTCGATTTCATACAACCCAGGCATATTCGCAATCCTTAAAAAAAGACCACATCCAACTTATTTAGACCCTTTTGGTTTACAGGTTTTAAAAATATCGAGCCAAAGTCCAGGTGGGATCGAATCATTGCTCCAAAAATTGTTAACAGGGTAAGAGGGTCAGATCCCCACCAAACCCTACAGACAGCGCTTTTTTAGCCTTATCAACTATATGGTCAATGTGAGTGTTCCACTTTAGATGTTCTTGCAGAATATGTCCCAGATATTTAACATGGGGTTTATAATCAATAACATAATTGCCAATATGTATAGGTGGAGGGGGATTTTTGCGATTTGCCAAATTGCTTCACACTTCTCGACGGAGAGGGAGAGATCATCAAATCTTTTAAAACACCATTAATCACTTCCAATGCTTCATTTATTTTGTTTGTCATAACACTGACATTGGAACCTTTCACAAAAACAGCCAAATCAGCATATCCAATTATTTTTGCAGAATCTAAGTTCAATTAAAATAGATCCAAGATATACAAATTAAAAGGTATAGTGCTCAAAGGAGAACCCTGTGGGAGTCCTTTTGTAGCTAGATATGGGCCCATGAATGTGCCTTTCTGCTGTATAGAAGTCTAATGACAATAATTTGATGAATAAGATTGTTAATTTCAATATAGGAATTTGAAGATAATTTAGTTTATTATACAATTTATATATATTAACATTATCAAATACAGACTTAATGTCTAAAAATACTGCAATGACAGATTCAGACCGACCAAAGGCCCCAAGGACTGAAGTTGAGAGATAAGCAATAATATCATATATGCCCTTGCCCGTCCTAAAACCTAGTTGTTCATGTGTGAAAGTATTTCTGTTGTAGACCTATAATTTACCGGTAGGATAGGGTTTTTATTTGGTTTTAGGATATGAATAATGTTATATTTTCTCCGTGCCTCTGGATTATGTTCCTCAAACAGACATTTATTATATATATTTAGTAAAGTTATTTTTGCTCTTATTGGTAGATGTTTGTCATTCATGCCAGGGGCGGACAATTTTTTATTTCTTAATGCGTTGTTAAATTCATTTAAAGAAAATGGAGTAACACTATTGTCATCCCGTGGTTGCAAGACAACAAAATCGGGATCCAGATTCACACTAGACATATTTTGGAGAATTTCTTTTTTAATATCATCTGAAATATTATAGTTGCTTGAAGTATTATTTATATTATTTGAAAATTTTATTCCACACATAACTAATATTTGACTCTCTGTTGAGAGTTTGACAAAAAAGCTTAAATTTTTCTTTTTTCTTAATTTTAAGTCTCTTCTTTGTAGTTGCTATGCATTTTTTTGCAGTAAGGTAATTTTCTAATGTAGGGGTATTATTAAAGGTAATTATTGCATTTTTCCTTTCTTTGATCCAGGTAGAATATTCCTTGTCCCACCACGAATTGCCAATGTTCTTAGAAACATCACACTTTTTAGTAGGAATAGCAATATCAGCCGCTCTATCCATGATGTCCATTAATTCATTAGAGGTCATATTAAGGTCTTCTGCATCTATTTTTAGTTTTATATTATCATGATAAAGTTGCCAGTTTGCTTTATTAAGGTTTCTGGCCATAAAAATTTTCCTTGCGTTGAGCTTTAGCGATAGGTTTAGTTCTAAACAGGTCGGGTAGTGATCGCTGTTAGCACGGTCATGTATGACTTTCCAGCAACTGTTTACTGCCAATATACCACTTACCATAGTTAAATCAAGAGCACTAGAGTATGAGTTGGGACTTTGTACCAACGTACGTGAGCCATCATTGATTACCACCAAATTATCTGAGATAAAATCTGCAATTAGTTTTCCCCCTTTGTTGACAGGAGAATCATCCCATAAAGGGTGGTGTGAGTTAAGATCACCCATTATAATGGTTTGTTCTATGTTTACACCCTGTATTAGGTCTTCCAATAAGTTGGTAGTAATATTTTTATCAGTATTGACATATATATTTATAAGGTAAAGATTACCTAGTTGAATGGTAATATATTGGGTTGAGTCAGAATTGAAGGTTTTTAATTTGTTATAAATGATATTCTTTTTAATACAGGTTGCAATTTCACCATAACCATCTGGTCGATCTTCCCTGATTATATTATATGTTGGCAGAGTAAAATTATAATGTGATTTAAGCCAAGTCTCATTTAGGAATAAAATATCTGGTGATTCCCTATGAATTAATGATGGAATTAATGCTGTATAATTTTAAGATTTGATGTATAATTTTTTAATTTTAAATATCTGTGTGGGAGGTAATAAATGTGGTGTGTTAATTTTATTTATTTAATAGTCTGACAATTCCAGATCCATTTCTAGATCTGGGTTTTTGATGGGATAATATGAGTTTTTTTAGGGTGTCAAGATAGTCATCATCACTTAATTTTCTCTATTGTTACAGGCTAAGATTAATATCGAAGAAATAGTGTAAATACTTACCAAAGACTTTAATTAATTGTAAAGACAGTGTGGAAATCTTTAAAATAGGACCGATCTAAGACTAGTTTATACAGTTCCTAGTGAGTTCCTTCAAAATGGTGAGACTGTATAAAAAAAGAAACAAGACCCTTCTTACAGTGCTGAACTTTTAAAAGATGCTATCAGAAACATCCAAGAAAATCGTATCTGTATTCGTGGTGCTGCCCAGAGGTATCAAATCCCATTTTCCACTCTTCAAAAACACCTACGAGGAACCCGAGGATCAAAAAGCACGTCCAAAGGAAGACCCACCACAATACCTGCAGCTGATGAAGAAAAATTAGTGAATGCCATAAAAATCATGGAGAAGTGGGGTTGGGGGCTCAGCAGAAAGGAAATCTTAGAATTGGTGGGAACGTATGTTACGAAAAATAATATAAAAACGCCATTTAAAGATGGAATACCTGGCGAGGATTGGTTCTTATCCTTTAAAAATAGGCACAGGCTATCTTTAAAAAAAAAACACAAGGATTGAAGTATGCCAGAAAAAAAAGCCAATGATCCATTTGTGATTGAACAATATTTTGACATGTTAAAAGCAACCTTAGAAAATAACGACCTGCAAAATAAGCCTTCTCAGATTTATAACATCGACGAAACTAGTTTTACGCTCGATCCAAGTAAAACTAAAATTGTGGGTCAGAAAAATGCCCCTGCTTCAAGAATAACCACCGGGCCTGGAAGAGAGAGTAGAGTTTGTCTAGCTAAGGAAAGGTACACCATCTGTTTCAAAGCTGCACCAAGTTTTGTCCCCGAATAACGCGCGATTAGCGACAATAGCGCGCCTTTTTTTAATTTAATTTTTAAAAAGACATAAACACTAAAAGGCACAGAACACAATATAAGAATTAACGAAACGGCACTGTTTATATGCAAATCGGGGCGATCGCTACCGTTGCTTTGGCAGCGGCGTAAACAAATTTACTGCGCAACCGAGCCGAACAACACGTGCTGTACCTTTCCTTAGCTAGACAAAATCTACGACAGTTCTCATGGGTGGCCAATGGGGATAAACTGCCTCCATTAATTGTATTTAAGGGAAAAAATCTATGGAGTACCTGGCTGGCTCCCAAAGAATCTACCTTTCCAGGTACTTCTTAGGCTCGTCACCAAATGGTTGGATGGAAACCGAAATCTTTGTAAACTATTTTACAAAAAATTTTATTGACAACGTTGTACCTGCAAGACTAATCCTGCTTTTGTATGATGGACATTCAACGCACTTAGACCCAAAACTTATCGAGGCGGCTGTCGAAAATGATATAATTGTACTTAAATTACCTCCATACTCCAGCCACCTATTGCAACCCATGGACCTAGCGGTCTTTAAGAGCCTTAAGTCACGGTGGGATTCCAAATTAGCGGAGTACCAAATAAAACATGTGGGTGTTAAAATACCAAAGAAAGATTTTTCGGTGAGCACAATTTGGAAAGAGACAGATCCAGCTTTACTGACATCGGGCTTTCGTAGAGGAGGAATATGCCCATTTAATAGATCTATCATCGACCGCTCTAAATATGAGAACATTTGAGAAATCAACCTCTTAATGAACCCAGCACAAGCAGCCATGAAGAGCCATCGAGAGAGAAACCAACCACGCAGCAGCTAGAAAAGCGGAGAGGAAAGACGGACTAGAAAGAGCTATGAAAGACCGGAGTGGAGACCAGCTTCAGGAAATTTTTCGACATTCACTCTACCAAAGAATATTGGAATTTCACTAGCCTTGCAGACCCAAATGCGCGGTAAGGATGAACTTCATTTTTTTAAATTACTTGTATCCGACGATGTTATTAATAAGATCGTTGTCGAAATAAATAGATACGCGGAACAGCAAATTATTCTTGCCATAACGAATGAAAATATTGGCCAATATTCTCGCCTAAATGCATGGGTGGATACTAATTATAACGAAATACGAACATTTATTGCTATTTTAATTTGGATGGGATTGGACAAAAAACCATCACTAAAAGATTATTGGCGCAAACATCCATTATATAAAAACGAAATATCAAAATATTTGCCGCGGAATAGATTTGAGCTGCTTTTACGTATGTTTCATTTGGCAAATAATGAAGATTGTCCTCCCAATGACCGGCTTCATAAAATTCAATGCCTTGTTGATATGCTGAACAAGAATGCTTCTTTCTGCATTATTCCAGAAGAGTCTCTTTGCATCGATAAAACCATGATACCTTTCCGAGGTAAATTATCCTTTCGGCAGTATATAAAAGGAAAATGACATAAGTTCGGCATTAAAGTTTATAAAGTATGTCTGAAGAATTACTAGTTTTTGGTTTATTGACATTTGCTGTTATGCAAAACTGGCGGCATCAGATTCGAGCTTTAAGTCATAATTAAGTCTAATAGACTCAAATAATAAAGCCGACAATGCTGTCGTTGTCCCTGCGTTTGGCGGGGTCCAGACACCGCCGTCGTCGTGCTCAGCCATTATTTGGTGCTTAGTATGACTTTTCTATGCGATTATTTTGTTATAGTTTTAGTCTTAATATACCTTTTGAGCTTTACTGTCATTACATGTTAATTTAATTTAATTAGCCAGTCAAGTATACCTATTGGTATTTTTATTAATTATTATACAGTCCATTTTATCGATTAATCACCCAATGTCCAGATGGAGGATTTACTTACAGCCTGAAAGTATATTGTGGTAAAGAGAAAATAAATGGACAATCGGTTGCGGAATCTATCGTTATGGAAATGTTGCAACCATTGCTTGATAGTGGCCGGACCCTTTTTGCAGACAATTGGTACACCTCTATTCCTCTTGCGGAAAAGTTGCAAAATAGATCAACTCATCTAGTTGGAACGATTCGTAAAAACAGAAGAAACCTACCAAAGTCTGTAGTTGATGCAAAATTAAAAAAAGGGGAAATTGTTGCAAAACAAAATAAAAATAAAGTTGTTGTTATGAAGTGGCATGACGAGGGACGTGCTCTTCTTATCCATAAAACATACAGATGAACTAAAGGAAGTACACCATAGAGAGGGTCCTAGGCTTAAACCTTCTGCAATAATCGACTATAATAAGGCCAAATCATTTGTTGATATGTCAGACCAAATGTCAGCTTATTCAAATTCTCTTGGAAAGTCAATTAAATGGTACAGAAAATTGGCCTTTGAATTTATCACAGGTACCTCAGTCCTAAATGCCTTAAATCTGTACAATAAAATTAACCCTTTGCGGTCGTTGTCATGTCTGACATGACACCAGGCGTAGTCGTTCACGTTTACACAAAACTTTGCTTTGAGATCGTTTGTCATGCCCTACATGACAAGGCAAAAAGCCGATTCTACTCGTTGTCATGTCTCTCATGACACATTTTCAAAGTCGATTTACTCGTTATTCATTTATACCATGACAAAACCGATAACAAATTTGAATTCCGCGGGAAATTTTATTTAGGAATACACATGCTTTTTTTATGCAAGTCGTGACTTATTTGGCAACCTTGCGATTTTTTTGTTGAGTGCCGGTCGCGACAAATACACGTGCATTCTTATTTAGTCTTATTTGAGTATTTGAGAGAGTTAGGTATGCAGATTTTGTTTGTGTTTTTTTAATATTTTGTAAGATTCGGATGTTTGTTTATAGTTATAATTATGGCGAAAAGAGCATTAACGGACACGGAGTTAGAGGAACTATTATACGTAGACGAGGAGGAGTTTGACTTGGATCAGTTTAGTTCAGAGAGTGACGAATGGGAGGATATAGATCAAAATCTCAGTGAAAATGATTCTGACGAAGAGTCTGAGGAACGTGTTTATAATTTAAATTTATGGAGGCCATGGACAGCAAATGAACCAAGATTTAAAATATTCCCTTTCTTAGAAGATGTTGGATACCATCCACCCCGAAATAACCAGCCAGTGTCCGAACTAGATTTTTTTCAGTTATTTTTTACGGACAAACTTATACAAGCAATTGTGGATGAAACAAATAGGTATGTATTTAATTGTATTATATTTCAAGCAAAAGAAAAATGTGTAAATATATTTTTAGATATGCTGCAGAAAAAATTTTAATAAACACGCCGCTCACAAAAAGGTCAGTTTGGAAGTCTTGGAAACCAGTCACATTAGAAGAATTTATGGCATTTTTGGGCGTTTTACTTAATATGGCCTTAAATCCAAAAAACGAACTATCTGACTATTTTTCTAATAACTGGATCGACCATCAACCCTTTTTCAAAGATATTTTTTCGAGGGACAGATTCATGCAAATTTTTTGGAATCTTCACGTTTCTCCACCCGAAGAAGAGCAGATGGGAGTGAAGAGTCGTAGCGCCAAAGTGAAAAATGTGTTATGGTATCTGGAAACACAATTCAAGAAGTTTTATACTCCAGATAAGAATATTTCTGTAGACGAAAGTACTATTGGTTTTAAAGGCAAAGTATCCTTTAAAGTTTATAATAAAGCCAAACCTACAAAATGGGGAATAAAAGTATATGTGCTTGCAGATTCAAAAAATGGTTACATATTTACGATGGAGCCATATTTGGGAACTCAAACAACCCAGGGATTGATACGCCCAGATTTACCAGCAACCGCCCGCATAGTAGTTCATTTGGTGCAAAAACTTCTTAATTCTGGAACTGGTTCGGGAGGTTACCATATATTTATAGATAGATATTATTCAAGCCCTTTGTTAGCACGCGAGTTACATAAAATAAACATACATGTAACGGGTACTGTAATGGCTAATCGACAAGGAATTCCGACAGAATTAACTACCGCATATACAAGAAAATTTAAAAAAGGCGAGATATCTTCCAGGCATGACAATTCTATATCAGTACTGGCATGGAAAGATTAAAGAGTTGTTCTTATGTTATCTAGTGTATATGACAACTCAGTACAAAATATAACCAGGCGAACGAAGACCGCTGAAGGGCGTTGGATTGAAGAAGTCATAGAAAAACCTACAGTTATATATGAGTATAACAAATTTATGGGAGGGGTTGACGTTGCTGATCATTATGCAGCAAGCTACCAATTTTTGCGAAAAACAAGTAAATGGTGGCGAAAAGTATTTTTCTGGTTATTAGATGTGTCGATAAATAATGCCTTTATATTACAAAAAATAGCAACAAATAATCAGCAACTTCGTTCGAGGAATTTCAGGAAAAAATTAGTTATTCAATTAGTTGGAAACTACAGAAATACATCCAGACGTCGATCAGCTTATGGTGCCGAGGATATTTCTCGTCTAAATAATAGGTTCCATGCCATTTATGCAAGAAAAAATAATTCCGATTGCAAAGTTTGCAGTGATCGATCAAAAAAAGGTGGCCGAAAAACTACTACCTATTATTGCAAAACATGTCAAGACCACCCTGCTTTGCATCCCGGGGAGTGCTTTGAGAAATATCACACCGAGGAAAATTACAGATAAATACGTGTTCTTTTTTGTTTTTTTTTAGAATAAATATCATGCTTTCCTATAAACTATAAAATGCGTTTTATTTTTAACTTTCTTGATAAAAAAAAATGTTCTAAAAGTATATTAAAAAGCTCTCCGATAAAAAAAGAAATTTGCTGCCATTTATTACATGATATATTACAAATATTTACTAAAACTTTATTTTTTTATTTTACTCAATATATCTTTTATACTTTCGCTAAATTTTAATATTGTAAGGCAATTAGAATAACAAATAACAATAAATAAACCTATCAAGTCCCATAAAATATATTCGATGCAAATTAGCCTCCGAGCTGTACGGAGAATCGGCGGTAATTACCGAACGAGCGGGATGGTTGTCATGGTATAGATGACAACGATCTGTGCTCTTATCTGAAAGTTGCACTGCCGTCCACAAAGGGTTATCGAGAAAAAAATTTCAATAACGACTTTCAAAGAAAATCTTACCATGCAACTTTTGGAAACGGCAGTACCGCCAATCCCAATGAATCCCTCAAAAGAGCACAAAGTTTCCGAAAAGACAGATAACGAGAAAAAGCTGACTGCAGAGGTAGCTTCTTTTTTTAGTCCCAGAGATGACGTTAGATCACGTTTTGAATCATATTTTAGTGATGGGTTGAGATTGACTGAGTCTGTCAATTTTCACGAGTTAAAATTAGAATTTGGAATAGATAGTGCTGAGCTTGCTAATGCGAGAATAAATCCAAAATATCGCACTCTGCAGCATTGCGTAAGTGTCTCTTCCTGTTAAACTGGAAGTGATGGAAAACAATAGAATATGTCAAAAGATGCTCTTATAATTACTATTCTATCGATGTACCAAATTTCATTTGTTTATCTTTAAACAGTAAAAAAGTTATTAAGTGTTCTCTGTTTTCTGTGTCACCCGCTATATGATGCGTTCCATATCAAAACTCGTCTTATCCATTTTTCGTAAAAATCGTGGTAAATGTATTTTATTATTCCTTGTGCTAATACCTAGCCGGTCTGTATTACAAAACGAATCAAAACTCGCCATATTCAGCTACATCATCGTTTCAAATTGCGCCTTATCCAATTACCTAATAGTCATACTTTTGTTAAGCCGTTTCCAAGATATAAACGGTAAATTTTTTTTTTCTAAACTTGAACTGCTTATATTTTGAAAACAATTCAACCAATGTACCTATGGCATGCGACCCATCGAATTTCTTGCATTTTTATGTAGAATCCGAAAATTTAATAATATACAAGTTGTAATTACGAAGTTACCTTCTATTTTCTTTAAAACTGCACATATCCTCGTTCATTAATGTTTTGCCAGATTTCTTTCTTTTGTATAAAAAATACTGAAATGTTGATTTCCCGACTTTCCAATAATAATTTTTAAAATTAAATTTGGTCACATAAATATATTTGCATCATACGCATAACCTCAAATGTTGTTAAAACAAGCAATTTTGCAGTTACATTACCTCAGACTGGATTCTACGTTAAAAAATATTTTGGAAATGACTCCCGGCTTTATTACAACAAAACGTTTGTAGACCTGTGAATTATTTCCAATCGATGGCACACTTGTTTCGAAGTACGTCTCGTGAATACGCAAAAATAAACAAAAAAAATTCAAAAAAATAAAACCGAAAAGGGCGTCTTTGGTAGGGCCATATCACAAAATTAAAATAAATTAAACCAAATTTTTTTCTTTTCCTTTCTTTTAACCTAGTCAGACGTTGCTTTTTCCCAAACAAAAAATATTATTTTTTTTTTAAATAGTAATAAAAGTCACAGCACTAAAGATACAGTCGTCAAAAATGTATGCTTAATACAAATAAGCGTGCCTATAATTGTTCAGATCAAACCAAACGTACAAAAAAAAAATTCTGAATTTTTTTTTTGTAATATTTGGCCTTGCATCAGTAATTTTCCTCGAGACTAAATTAATAATAAAGTGGCGACGGCCGCACCGGAAACCCGTTAAACCTAATAAACAATCACAGCGATTTAAATAAATAAAATAAATAAATAAAAAAAAACAAAATCACAATCGACGTTTGGGCGCTTAAAATTTTGCCTAAAATAAAAAAAACGAAACATCTTACCGCGCCCAAACTAATTTTTTTTTCAATTCATTTCCGGTGCGCCCAAGCGCCGAAAAAACCCATTCGTTTGGCATTCAGAGACTTAAAATTAATTATTGTTTGTTTGTTTTTAAACGTAATTAATAATTAAAATTGTTTATTATTAATAATAATTAAAAATTGGCACATGTTTATCCTATATACAAAAAAATTGATAATTATTATATTTAACCCTGGGAAGATATGTAGGTTTGTTCAGAATATTTTCAGTCGGTCCTGATGGATATTTTCAATTTTAGCGCCATTAAATATGAACAAGGCGTAACTCACAATTTTGAATGAAATTTAAAAATTGACCAGTACAATCAAAATAATATGGCATTTTTTATAGAATCTAACATTGTAATAATATGTAGTGTTCCATTTAAAATAACGAAGTAAGCCTCTATTTTCTTCAAAACTGCCCACTAACGTCTTTATTTCAATTGAAACACTGCAATTAATATATTTTTAAAAAAAATTTACTTTAAATACCTGGAAGACCATACAAAATAAACCATTGCCTAATGGTAATCCTGGATTGGATTATCCAGTTTTTTTTTGTAGGAAAAAATCGAAAATATCCAGCACGCCCCACTTTTATAACCGGAAAATACCCATTTTAGTGAGACACTCACAGACACAAGAGGGAGTCCTCCTTAAAAATTAACAATTAAAACATACATAATTTAACATTTTCTTTCGTTAAGTAAGATTTACAAATAATGTTTACCAACTAAAGCCGTACATTTTTAATGTAGGGCTTGTACACCTATACGCTTACCGATGCTAAAAAGACATATTACAATGAGCACTTTGCCTATATACCTTAACAATTTTTTTTTTTTTTTGGCCACGACGAAGAATTTATTATTATTTTTTTCTTTTATTAACAATTTCATAAACATCACAGAAACACAGAAAGGGATAATGATCGTGATAGTCTGTCAGCTTTTGTGATAAATATTGTGATAATTATGCCTAAGGATACCGTGAGAACGTTATGATATGGTTAAGATATGTCGTAATATAACATTTTTCCTTTTTATTTTGTATAAACCTCCATCAAAATTTTGACAATCGTTACGTTATATAAATATATGATTTTTTTTTATAACGATACCAAGGAGATACTCTTATAAAACTACAATAAGTTTCTTTTTCATTTTTTTTTAACTATTTTTAGTTTGTACTTTCGTGGAGGCTAGGCCGTCACTTTTAAGGCAGTGACTGTGTGATTTGTATGATTTTTTTTTTAAATATATATTGGCGGGTTCGTTGAAATGACATTTTGATTTAAAATAGAGCTGGCAACCATGGCTTTTCTTTCAATTTTTATTGAAGTAGTGAATAAACTTTTATACCTGTTCCAGTGTTGCAAGAATATTTTTTACCGTTTAGAAAACTTCCTATTTTATTAAAAAAAATATTTCGACAGAACTAATATTACATAGAAGTGGCAACAGAGTCTTATCTGTCACTTGTCATTGGCTGTGACAAATCACCTGAATGTTTTGACGTTTACGTTTTCGATCCAGTGTTGCCACAACTGAATTGCAATATTTAATTCTCTCATGAGCAAAAAAACTTTAAATCGGTTATTGATAAGAATTGGTTGCTAAAGTTACATTTTTAACGATACAGTGCTTGCACAGGAATTTCTTGGTAGAGTTTCTAACAACGCCTTATATTTCACTTGTTATTAATTTCGAGAGATCTTGACGTCAAATTAACGGATAAACTTACATAACTGTTCCAGGCTTGCCAAAACTAACTTAAAATAGTGTTGTTAGAACAGTTAGTGTTCCAGTGTTGTTAGAACATCCTTTCCGTTTTATATTAATAAAATGAATATTAATAGAACTAATATTGAGTAGATGTGGCAATCGTGTCTTATTTGTCACTTGTCATTGGTTTTGTCAGATCACCCAAACGTCTTGACGATTATGCTTTCGATCTATTGTTTCCACAACTGAATTTAATTCTTTCACCAGCAAAAAAAAAACTTTAATTATACTTGATGTGAATTTGAGTGTGTGAAATTTTAGTTTTAAACTAAACTATTGCCAACAGCGCCTTATACTTTACTTGTCATTAATTTTGACAAATCTGGATAAACTTACATAACAGTTCCAGCGTTGCCAAAATATTGTTTTTCTCTTCCATTAATTTTCTCAAACAATCTGTTACTTTTGTCAAAAACACCTTGGCGAGAAAACGCGTTTACGATAGAATTGGCAATAATGTTTTACCTGTCATTTGTCATTGATTTCATAGATATAAAATTATGCTTATGGTACAGTGGTCTAAGAGTGCGCAGTCAATAAGAGTACGCACTCGTCGATTTTTGGAGCACGTTGTCGACAACAACAAGGTGTTAGTTCGTACTGATTAAGAGGAGTATCTGCATGTTTCTTGTGCATTTTAAGCAAATGAATAGCCATAATAACGTTATTAAGTAAGTTTAAGGAATTTTATCTGTTTT
Source organism: Anthonomus grandis grandis (assembly GCF_022605725.1). Taxonomy (NCBI): domain Eukaryota; kingdom Metazoa; phylum Arthropoda; class Insecta; order Coleoptera; family Curculionidae; genus Anthonomus; species Anthonomus grandis. The sequence continues at coordinate 7,819,430 of NC_065563.1, read as the reverse complement.
GTTATTATATTTTGACATTTTGGATATTGTACACAACTGTAGTTTTCAAGAATTTCGCGGTCATATTTTGTCATGCTTACAATAAACCTTGAAGAATCGTGTAAATCATACCGTTGTTTACAATTTCGAACCAAGATGGAGGCAGTACTGACGCTTTTTAAAACACGCTCGTTTTGTAAGAGTGCGCAATCATTAATATTGTAAGAGTACGCGCGCACTCTTACAAACCAGTTTTTTTGTTCTAACGGATTAAACGTATTTTTTCTTGTTTTTCAGCATGTCTGGCAGAAAACGAAGTTCTCAACGTGCTTTATGCTCACCGGCGGTTATGGAGGCAGCAAGACAGAGGCTTGAAAATGGAGAAAGTAAGAGAAGCGTGGCAAAATCCTTAGGAATGGCGGAAAGCACGTTAAGAAAAAGGCTAAAAAGGACAACTGTAGCTACAAAACCAGAAAGATTCGACATTACTTTAACAGCAGAAATGGAAGAAGAGTTGTGTAATTATATTAAAACAATAGACAACATGTTTTACGGGTTAACTTCTAGAGCTCTAAGAAGTCTAGCATTTGAGTTCGCTGAAAAATCAAATTAAAACATCGTTTTAATATAACTTCAAAAATGGCAGGCAAGGGCTGGCTGCGTGGATTTTTAAAACGGCACAAAGATGTTACATTAAGGCAACCCACCGCTACAAGCGTCGCCAGGGCTGTTGGGTTTAATAAACCACAGTGTGAGCGGTTTTATAAAAACCTCTCGCCGTTTTTCCGCCACATGCAATTTACAATATGGACGAATCGGGATTTTTAACTGTCCCAAACAAACCCCCTAAAGTTTTCTTTACAAAAGGAAAAAGGTGTGTCAATGAAATATCAAGCGCAGAACGGGGAACCAATGTTACTGTTGTATGTGCAATTAGTGCTAGTGGACAATTTATTCCTCCCGCATTTATATATCCACGTAAAAGAATGAAGGCAGAACTTTTGGACGGAGCTCCGCCATCTTCAATTGGAATGGTATCTGATAGTAGTTTGATCAATCAGGATTTGTTTGTTGATTATGCCACACATTTTCGAGATCATGCTAAGCCAACAAAGGAACAACCAGTACTAATGACAATGGATAACCACACTTCTATTGTTCTATTGCAGCAGTTGATTTTTTTCGCATATAACATTATCGCATTAACACTTCCTCCTCATAGTAGCCACCGTATGCAGCCACTTGACCGATGTTTTTTTAGCCCGTTAAAAAAGTTTTATTCCAACGAGTGTGAAAAATGGTTGACGAACCATCCAGGGCGGGTAATTACGGTCTACCAAATTGCTTCAATATTTGCACCTGCATATTTTAAAGCTGCTACTTTAACGAATGCGATTGAAGGTTTTAAAGTGACAGGGATATGTCCCTTTAATGATGATATATTTACCGAAGCTGACTGCATGGCCACTTTAGTCACAGAACGAGAAAATTCTGCTACAGCTACAGTAGCTACGCAAGTAGAAGCGCCATACATTCAATTAGAAGTCGCTGATAACTCAACATCTAAAATCAATATTCAACCTTATCAAATCTCTGAATTAGCCTCTGAAAATGCTTCCAAAGTTCTTGACAGTCCAACTGTTGTTCTTGAGAGTTCCACTACTAAGAAAAATTAACCTCAGCCTACAGAGCTGGTTTCCAATACATCTGCAATCATTTCAACTTTGGAACAAACAGTTGCTGTAGCGCCAGAAACCAAAACATTTGATTTATCGAACAGTTCTGGAACATCATCAACTTATGTTAAATTAACAACAATTTCTCCATTACCCAAATCAATTACGTTCAGGTCAACAAGTCGCAGAAGCAAAAAGTCGGAAATTATCACCAGCTCCCCATATAAGGACCAACTAATTGAAGAAAAAGAGAAAAAAAAAACCGAAACCCATAGTCAAACTAGATATGGGCGATAACCTACCACCACCACAAGAGCTTTCGGAAGGGAGTTTCAAAATAAAATGCGCTGTGAACCTCAGAGAGCAAAGAATACACCGAAAAATGGAAAAGCTGTTTTGAAGAAGCCAAAATCACCGCCTCATAAGAAAATGTGGAGCTGTCCAGGGTGCAACAAAACATTTAAAGTACCTGTTACAGAAGACTGGATTGAGTGCATATTGTGTGCTGAATGGTGGCATAAAAATTGCAGTGCCTACGAGGGTTCTGGTTCTTATACATGTGACCTATGTTCATAAAATTGCGTGCGTACTCTTACAATACTAAATGCGTACTCTTAAAAAGCAGGTTTATAAGAGTGCGCAAAATCACTTTTTTTAAGTTTAATTTTTTCTGTGGAAGTACTGATGTTTAGTTTGCGAATTATACCTCATTTTGTTGTTTAAGTATCACCAGTCATAAATAAAAAAATATATATTCTCAACGCAATTCGTTTGGATTTTTTACCTGATTAAACCTTAAGTGCGCACTCTACCCTATATCGAACCATGTATTCATTATTCGTCTTAGTTTTCTCACCAGTAGTTCTCAAAAAATAAACGAAGGCAACGCTGGTTCTTGCCTGTCACTTTCTTAAAAAAAACGAAGCGGCAACAATGCTAAACAAAAAACGTAAAAATCTGTTGATTTTGATTAAAGAAATTTCTCGATAAGACTGATTTAAAATAGAGCCGGCAACCATGTCTAGTCTATCAATTGTCATTGAGTAGTGAATAAACTTTAATACCCGCTCCAGTGTTGTCAGAACATCTTTTTTTCGTCCCCAGCAGTGATTTTAAAGAACTTAAGATAGTTGCGTTAGATCTGTGATTTTTCTTATACCTCAAGAATTTCATTAAAATTTATAAAATAAATTAATTCTCAGATAATTTTATGAGGGTTTGTAATTAGCAAGGGTTTATATTAGTAAAAATAAACAACTCTATATATTATTCTATCATAAACAACACAGACAGACAATTCACAATAATTCGGTTTTGAGAAGCAGTGAACCAAATACGTTTAATTAAGGACGGTGATACAATATCCAGATATTAAATAAGGAGAAAGCTACATCGCCTGTTGCAGACGATATACCCAAGCGTCGTTTAAAAATCGCCAAAAACTAGGCAATCCGCTATACTCACAATTGAGAATGTTATTTAGAAGTCATATCGAGTGATCGTGTCGAGTCGTGATTTTAGAATCCCAATGATGGTTTAAAAACAATGACAATGAAAAAAATTAATTTAGTTCGTGACAGGTCACACGTCAAACGTTAGTGTCGTCAACTTCATTACCGTTATTTATATATTTTTTGTTGGCAACACTAGAAATGTTCAGAGTGACCAACTCCAAAAGGACACAACCACTATAAAAATGGCGGCCACCAGACAGTGGTCATTTTTGGGTATGGTGGCCATATGCATTAGCAGTCCAGGTATATTTATTAAGTTTGTGGCTCAATCATGTTTTTGAGTGTGTAAACTAGGTTTAGTGATAGTGTAGATTTAGCTATGTAATGGTTGAAACTTTAGCTTCTTTGAACATAGACGAATTCCATACACTGTATTGTGTCAATTTTGGATAATAAAAATTTTAATTTGAATTACCAAAAAAATGCTGTAAGTGGCGTCCTCTAGACGTTTGTATCGCCAAACGTAATGTCTTCTATAATAGACGCATATTTTACAGAGAAATCACACATGTCCAACCCATATAACGCTTTCAGCGCTACTTTAAAATATGTATTTATTTGAAAAAATTAATTTGAAAGTCCCGGCCCGTGGTGTTTCTCAAATAAACGCCTACGTGGCAAATAGCATGCCTTGCGTACTGCGTTTATTTATATTTAGTTTTGACAATGTCGTCATCCGAGGAGGATGTTTCTGTGGAAGTTATTCCTAAAAAACGCAAAAAGGGATTTAAACAAGTTATTTATAAAAATGAAGTGAAAGCAAAGAATATCTGAATTACAGAGGCATTAAAGTAAAGGAGCGGGCAATAGGTAAACCATGCCAGTAAGATAAATAATTTTATTTTTGTCGATTTAAGTTTCATTTTACTATGTTTTTCGCTTTTAGATGTAGATAACGCTGTTTCCATAAAATTCCCAAAGGAGATCGGCATTAAAACGAAAAATGAACAAGATGCATATTTGCAGACTTCAATCGAGTGTTCAGAAATTTCAAGAAAACGACCTAGAGTATTAGTAATGCAATACCAAAAAGCAAATCATATAAATACGGTGTCTTCTAGTTCAGGAAAGTTTAGTGTTTGCAAAACCTTGCAAATCTTTTGTTAGTATCCGTGGCGTCACCGTAGACCATGTTCGACACTTGTTTATTATCATTGGGAAAATCACCTAACAATAGACGAGGTAAAAGTACCCCAGGAAATGCAAAACCTGGAGGGGTGGTCAGGTAATTAGAGGAACATATTCGTATATTTCCCTTAAAAAAAATCACATTATGGCAGTCGACACTATCACTATCTTAGTGAAAAATTGGACATCAAAAAAATGCATGAGTTATTTATCAACAAATATCCCGAATCATCTGTGAAGTACAGCTTTTATCGCAAGATATTCAAGGAACGTTTTAGCTTGTCTCTAAGTGTTAATATCCACGACCTTCAGTCTGGAAAAACAATGTTTTATGTATACCATGAAGGTATAGGCAAAAAAGGACCAAATGAGGTTTGTTCCTTTATTATGGATTTTATAAATAGTGAATTTCCACCAAACATTGAACATTTCCATATTTTTTCTGACGGATACGGTGGCCAGAATAAAAACCATTCAGTTGTTAGGATGTGCTTAGGCCTTACAGACCTCGGACGATTTCAAAGTGTGAACCAGTATTTTCCCATAAGAGGACATTCCTACATGCCATGTGACAGGGATTTTGCCAAGGTGAACCCGAAAAAGGCGTCGTGACTGCCCCAAACTTTATTGATGGCCTTGTAGAGCATAAATTTAGGTTAGGAACATTTACCGTTGTCAGAACTGTTCCAGCAGTCGTTGCATACCCCCCTAATACAAAAATCCCAATCAGTGCAAAAAAAATGTTGAATATCAAAAAGTTTGAGAGGTTTATAGAAGGAAAAGGCGAAGAAATTGAAAACCTTTATCGGCAAATATTTGAATGGCCAACTGTTGGTGGTGACGATGACAATGTTAATGAAGATTGACAGAGTTTTTCTATTATTTTGTATTGTATTTGATATTATTTCGACTTCATAAACTCGTTTTCAAAAAAAGTTGTATGTTTATTCTAGAAACCCCACATGTCCACGGCCATTTTAATTTTTTTCTCACAAGACCATAAGATTTTGGTTTTCATTTTTGCTAAAAACTTTACAGCAAGTACCCATACTTTATTTTGGGACACTTGCTTTTTTAGATTTTTAAGTTAATTAAAGCAGTTTTTCTTAAAATCTTGATTTTTGAACATGTGGGGTTTCTCAAATAAGTGATTCATATTATGGTCTGTTTATCTCCAGCTTCAACATTTTTCAACCTTTCGCAATATATTTTAAATGACATTTGGCCTGGATCAATGGTTAATAATTATTAGATGCCATCACCTTCTGCGCAATTTTAATATTTATGCTTTTAATTGTTTTTAAACAATCAAGTTCTTTTAAATTAATTTGTAGTTCTAGTACAAGACTGTATTGTGCATTTCACCTTTGTAATGACTTTTTAAACCTTGTACGATTTTGATTATAAACATATTTTAGATTCCAATGATGATGAGTGATCTCATCGAAATCCATAACTCCTAAAACAATATTAGCATCCATTTACTCCATTTCCAAAATGGACTTCTTCAATAAAAACTTACGATGATTAAAACAGCGCATGCGATAACTCTTATGACATCCGACAACACTGACATAAAACAACCGATGTTGCCAGACTCCCTTCCTTAAAACAATGTCATTTCAGCCGAAAGAAAAAAAAACCCCGCCAAAAATTTGAAACGTAAAACCAAGAAGAGAGAAAAAAAAATCGCGAACATATCAAACAACCTCAAACCTTACTGCGGCCTCTGGCCGCCGTGGGGCGGACTAACGCTGGCCGCCACCCCCAACACGCTCTTGATCGCGGTGGTCTTCAACAGCCGCTTCAGCATCCCGCTGGAGCCCCGGTGCTGTAGACTCTTGTGGGTGGTCAACGAGTTCTTGGTGCGGTACCGTCGGTGACAGAACTCGCACACGTACAGCGTGTCCGACTGTTCGTGTTTGTCTTGGAAGTGCCGCTTAAGGCTGTAGTAGCAGCTGAAGGTGCGCCTACAGTACGGACACTCTTGGGGCTCGTTGATGCCGCCGCTGGTCGGGGGCGGCATTCTCATCGGTCCTATAAGTAGTGATGATGAATGTTGTTGATTGGTGGCGGGGGGTTCTGTGGGGGACATGCATGTCACGTCATAAGGCAAGCGGGCGGCAAGCGGCACAGTACGTTTGGCAACATTGTAGCTGGCTAACGGGGGAGGGAGCAATACATAAAGCTTTTTTTTCTCTTTTAGGGTGTTTGGTGGAAAAGGATGTTTTTTTTTTAATTTTGGTGCCCAAATATTTTAGAAAATTATTTAGGTAATTTACTTACCTTTTATTTGGTCACCCTATTGAGGCTTTTAAACGTGCAGCAGCTTCATCGAAATTGACATATTTGACGCTATTGTGTGATTAATTGAGAAAAACAGTCACCCCATAGATATACAGGGGCCTGAGTGTCCCAACTCTATTTACACATGATTTTTTTTGCCGCTGTAAATGATATTAAAAAAAAGTTAAGATAGAAAGTGTTTGTTTGGAAATTCTAATTTTGGTGACAGTATTGATACATGTACAGAGTGTCTCAAAAACAAAGTTTTCATTGAAAACATCTTGTCGAACTTGCATTGTCTTATTTATTTAATGTAACACGACGTTTTGGTTGGTAAGTATCTCCAACCGTTATCAAGTGTAAACTGACAGCGAGTGATCTTATGATGCCTACTTAGGTGGTTGCAGGATGGTTGGACTCATAGTGAAGATACTGGCCCGTGTGTGTTGGTTTTCTATAAACTGAAGTTCGTAGATTCTATTCGTTCTATTCTATCGTTCGTTCTACAATAGAGCTCGAACCATCTGTAGAAGCGACGAGGATCTCAAGACTGAAGTGGATACCATCTACAAAGACCTACAACAGAATGGATATCCAAAGAAGCTAATAAGTAGGACCATCCAAAGGACGCGTCCAAATCAAATCAGAGACGAGGCCACCACGACAACCAGACTTCTACCCATACCACATTAGGGGTACATCGGAACAAATCCGACGCATTGCCAGCAAGTACAATATTAGAACTGCCTTTAGATCTAGCACCACTATCAGAAGCGTGGTATCAAAGACCAAACCAGATGGCCTGTTGGATACCAAAAATTGCGTCTACCGGATCCCATGTGAGTGCGGTGACTCATACATAGGTGAAACGAAGCGCCCCCTAGAAGTCAGAGCGAAGGAACATCGCAGCTGGACCCAAAGAGGAGAGGTTTCCAAATCCGGAATAGCAGAGCACGCGTGGCATAATGGACACAATATCCATTGGTCAGAAGCCAAGATTCTGCACAAGGAACAGCACTGGCGGAAGAGGAAGTTCGTAGAGGCAGCTTTCATTTCACAGAATCAGGGGATCTTCACCCAGCCAAGCGTCGATATACCCAACATCTGGAAGCCTCTACTCTCAGGACAGTGTAGGATCTAGAGAGAGGCGTGTCCTCCCCCCAACTCTTTTCACGGATGACTTTCCTTTCCACATCGCTGCACACATCTAGTATATAAGCCTATAGAATAGTAGTTTGCTGTCAGTTTACACTTGATAACGGTTGGAGATACTTACCAACCGAAACGTCGTGTTACATTAAATAAATAAGACAATGCAAGTTCGACAAGATGTTTTCACTGTACCATTGTCTACCACCTTCAAAAACAGAAAGTTTTCATTGTCAAGTAAGTTTTTTTAAATGGAACGCCCTGCATATTTTAGCAAATTTTTACTCTTCATTGCTGTATAATACACTATACAGGGTGTCCTATTTGCTATGTATGACTACTGCTATTTCCGAAACTATAGGAGATACGAGGGCGGTTAAATTAGAAAAAGATGCCTCAACTTATTCTAAATCCTTTAACAGCGTTGCAAAATGTTTATTAGTTCGTGAATTAGAGGCTGATTTATAAAAAACGCCAAATTTTATTTTAATTATTATTTCCAAAACTATTGTTTTTAGAGACGTTTCAACGTATTAAGAACCATCATCAGAAATTTTTCCTTAGTGCGGATCTGACTTTTTTAATTTCTAAAAACTTAGATACTTTTAAATGTTTAGAATCCTCATGATTTAAAATTTAATTAATTAAAAGCTTAAGCTTATTATACTAGTGGTTATTTGTGTTAAACCTGATGAACCCGGATATAAATATGTTAAAAACTGTAGTTTTAAACTATGATACTTATTGATATTATCCGTTCAATTTAGTTGGCTGTGACAGTAATTGAAGTCTTTGAAGTTGTCATGATTACCAAACAAAAATAATGTTTTTGACAGAAGTCATTAAGCTTTTGCGCCAGTTGTTCATGTTAATCATTCATGTTAATATTTGTTGGATTGGAGAAAAAATAAAAACTCAGTCTCAAAATAATTATTTTGAGATATATGTTGATTATTCTTGATATATTGATAGATATTTTGAGACTAAGACTTACAGTTTTTATTTTTTCTCTAGTTACGTAGGTCTCTTTGAGAAAATGGACGAGTTCCTTCAATTTGTTGGATTGGATAATAACGGTCCTCTGAATTGGCCCGCAAGACCGCCTGATATAACACCTATTAATTTTTCCATATGGGGTTTTTTTACGAACCAGATTTATCAAGTTAGTCAGATCATTGTTGTAATATTTATTTTTTTTAAATACCTCCTTTTAATATTGATGTTTAACATTTAGTACCAATAATGTTATTTAGCAGATGATTATTGAATAAATAAAATGATGACAGCTAAACAATTGTACACTATATTAAACGTTATTTCAAAAACCAAAACATTCTGTGTCTAAAATGGAATTATTATTAATATTATTTTAGCGTTTATAAATAACAACCAAAAAGATAAACTTTTTACTGTATTATTAAGAAATTAATTTACAATAAAAAAAAATAGGCTCGCATTAAGGCAAAAATCCTGATGGCGGTTATTAATATGTCGAAACGTTGGGAAACCGTTTAAATGAAATACATTATTTTAAAGGGAATAAAAAATGCTTATAAAATAAGTTATAAAAAATGCAGGTCCGTATTAAAAAAAAAAGAAGTTGATAGCCTTTCCCAATATATCAAACGTCATAAAAAAAAAATTAAAGGTCAAGTTTTGTAGAGCACAGAAAATCATAAAACTTTGTAATTGAAAGTAAGTTACTAAAATCAATAGTTTTGGAAATAATAATTAAAATAAAATTTGGCCTTTTTTATAATGATGATATTATTTAATCTACTACTCAAACAGTCAAAGACGATTATAAAACTAGAATAATTTTAAAAAACTTATTGTGAATGTTTAAACTGGTGACCGGTCTTGGTTTGACAAAGTTCGTACCCTTTTTATTAGCTTAGTGGTACAGGCGCCTCTTATTACGTCTTCTGGAATTGCTCTAAAAGCACCTATAATTTTGTTTTTTACATCCTCTAAATTTCTTAGCTCTTCAGTGTAAACTTGTCCCTTTAAATATCCCCACAAGAGGAAATCTAGCGGTGTTCAGTCAGGTGACCGGGCTGGCCACCATTTGCGAGTTAAGAGGTGGGCCATCATCTTGTTGAAGCCACATGTTACGCTAGAGTAACATATCTCGAAAACCAACAATATTTAATACATAGTGTATTATACATTCCTAATGTAGAATTAAATAAAGAGTAAAAATTTCGTAAAATATACAGGACGTTCCATTTTAAAAAACTTACTTGACAATTTAAACTTTGTTCTTGAGACACTCTGTACATTTACCAATACTGTCAACAAAATTAGTATTTTCGAACACTTTTATCTTAGCTTTTTTTTCATACCATACAGAGGTGGAAAAATCGTGTTTAAATAGAGTTGGGACACCCTGAATATCAATACCAATATTCTAATAAGACGTATCCCACAAATTTCCGATTTTACGTTTTTTACAAAAATGGTTTCAATTCACTGTGTTCCTTCGAATTCTAATACATCGTAAAAATCATTTAACTAGAAATATTTGTTAGGCGCCTTTTCTAATATGTCGTAAATAAAACAGCTGATTTTTTTCTAATAGGTCGTATACCACAGTCGCTCTATGGTTTTACTAAGTGAGTGTTGATAGTATATACTTTGTTGCATTATTACAATTAAAAAGAGTATCTTAAGTGTCTATATTTTCAAAATGTCGAAGGTAGGTTACATTGTAATATCTATTATTTTCTTAACGCATTTAAATTTATTTATACTATAAAATGATAGTAACAATATTTGCTTTTTAAATAATTAGCTCATAGCAGCAAACATTTCTTGGTACGCTAGGTATAAAAGAACGAATGGTTAGGCACTGGGTTAATGAGGGATCAGTGTTTGGAACACAAAATAATCAGGAGGACATAAACAAAAATAAGACTAATAAAAAAATACATCAGTACATTCAGTTGAACAAAATAAAAAGCTAGAACAGTTGCACCTATTTTTAGATAGTTTGCCTAAAATTAAAAGTCACTACTGCCGTAAAGAGTCAAACAAGTTATATCTAGAAGATTTTAAATCAAAAACTGACATATTTCAACTTTATAAAAACAAATTTCTAAACGAAGATGTGCTGCCCTTGTCAATGAGTACTTTTCTAAAAGAGTTTGACGAAATGAATCTTGCATTGTTTAAGCCTAGAAAGGATCAGTGCGGTTTATGCTGTGGATACAAAATGAATCAGATTGACGAAAATGTTTATCAGAATCATATTTTCTTCAAGGAAAAAGACTTCGATAAGAAGAAAGCACAAGATCAGTCCATTTACTGCTTTACAATGGAGGTAAAGGCCGTCAAATTATGTCCTCAATTAGAAGCAAGCTCCTTGTACTATAAAACAAAATTGCATATACACAATTTTACCATCTACAACTTGTCAAGCCATGAATGAAAAATTTCCTGTGGAATGAAACAGAAGGGGAACGAAGGTGTTCAGTTTTTGTAACCTGCATCACGAAACATCTGACATCAGCTTTGGAGGCAGACAAAAAACCTATTATTTTATACTCGGACAGTTGCGGTTATCAAAATAAAAATGTCGTTCTGTCCAATGCATTGTCCTTTCTTGCAACCAAATTTAATATTGAGATTGAACAAAAATTTCTTGAGAAGGGTCACACTCAAATGGAGTGTGACTCTTCTCATAGCCTTATTGCAAGACGATTGAAGGGAAAATATATTTTTCTACCTACAGACTACATTAATATTATAAAAGATGCCAGAAAAAACCTAATGCCTTTAGAAGTTGAATATTTAGACCACTCGTACTTTCTTAATTTTGACAACCAGAACTTGATGAGATATAACTCAATTCGCCCAGGAAAATTAAACAGGCCGTTAAAGGTGGCAGACTAAAGATGTCTAAAATATTTACCTTCGGGGGAAATCTTGTATAAAACTAAATACGACGACCCGTATGCAATTTTACCACAAAGACAAAAAGAAATTACCTTGGACTAACCCACTTATTGGCGCCAATTTAAAAAATTAGTGAAAAAAACCTCATAATCTAAAACAAATAATAGAAAAAAGGTATTAAAAAAAAACATTTTTTTCCTAAATACTTAAATAAATATACGGTTTTTTCCTCCTCCTGAAAAATTTGGGTTTTGTGGGATACATCCTATTAGAATATTGGTATCGATATAATGTATGCAAATATACAGGGCGCTGAAAGAAAAATCTTAATAATTGGCGTTTTTCTTTTAAATTATATTCATATACCCTTAATTCTAATAATAAGGCAGTTAGCATTACTGCGATAAACTTTAGCTGACAATCTTTGCATCCATGGGGCATTGCATTTTGTTATGATTTTGTTTTTGTCGCACTCTAGGTTAATATAGTATTTAGATTTAGGTTTGAATCAACACTCATAAAATAATTCGTGAAAGGTATTAAATTTGGGCAAATTTTGATATTATAGAATTGTTACTTAGTGAAAGGTTTGGATGCTAATGTAGCAATTTTTTGTATATTTAATCAATTTTTTTTTAGTTAATTTAGTTCATCAGGAGATTAAACATATTTTTTTAAAGTTGCTTTAAACTTCCTTTTTGCATTTTTTCTTTGTGAACAAATAAAAAGTGTGGTAGTTTTTTTCCTATAGTGAAAAAATGGAATTTACTGGTAAATCAATATTTTATTATTATTACTGTTATTATTACATGCTCATAATTCAAAAACAGTTAGACCCTTGAAAATTTGTATCAGGGTAAACACCTATTTTAGCGTTTTTTCGAAAATATTTATGGCGTTCAAAAAATTGAAAAGAGGTCACTTAAAAAAAATTCTATCCCTATAAAATAAAAATTAAGAGAGTTAGAGCCTTGTTGCATGCCTTTAAATATTTTTTAGGTTATTCTAGGCCTTTACAGTCACTTTTATCTCTTCCAGGTTTATTATTTTTCAAGATAGTACAAATGGACTAACTTATTTATTGCCTGGAACATAATATAAAATTACTCCAAAAGCCTGAAATAAAATCAATCGTTATTTTTAAGTTTCCAGATAAATTCCACATATTTTAGATAATTTTTTACTCTTTTCAGGTATCTGATATAAATCTTTCAGGCTTTTGGAATTGTTTTCTATCTCCTTCAGGCATTTTACTGCGCGTTCGGTATATTTTTTCTACCTTTCACGGACATGATTTTTCATTCCTGGAATTTCAATAATTTTCATCCTGCCCCTTTAAATATTTTTAATTTTTAAGTCTTTTCAGTTATTTTTAATCTCTTCCAGGAATTGAGGACCTTGCAGCAAAAGGGGGGCAGCTCCATTTTTGCAGCTCCAATTCCAGATAAGAAAAATTAATGTATCCTATGGGAGCTAGATCCTCCTTTGTATGACGTTGCTTTGTCCTGTATTCGATTTTGTTGGCAAATAAAGGATATTATTATTATTATTATTATTTGAAAATATTAAACACGTATATCAGAGTTCTTCAAAAAATTGATCGGGGTCTGAAAAACAATTAACCAGGACCGATCAATAGACTTTTAACTGCTGCACGTTTAATAGCGACGATAAATTTATTTGAAATATAATCGAAACCATTGGTTATACCTGTAAAGTCTGTCGTGGACGGCAAAGCGACTTGCTCTGGCTAAAAAAACTTAATGTCGATATCCCCAGGTCTCGACTTGTGATACGTGTAGATATGCGTCATCAACGAATTTCTCGAGCAATAGACCCGCTCGCAAATCACGCACCGGTACTCTTCTTGTCGCTCGGCGTGTTTGTCAGCGATATGTCGCTTCAAGGAGGCTTTTGAGCACAGCACTTTACCGCAGAGCTGACACGTGAACACCTTCTTGGGCGATACCCCTGCAAAAGTAAACACTTCGTTCGTTCTAGAGCGTCTATTCTGGACCAATTTTTTTTTTTTTTTTTGAGTAGAGCGGTCAAAAATAGGCTCTCCTGGTCTGGTACTTTCGCGAGTGTCGCCACCAGTTTTTTTTTTAATTTAAAAAAAAAAGAAAACTCTTTTCGGGAAGTTATGCCGCTAAGCCATATTGCTGACCACACACTCGCGCCAGTTGAGTCGCCACTTTTTTTTTTTTTTTGATTGGACTCTTCTGGTGGGACGAAGCGTAAGAACGAACTCAGAAATTACCAAGTAAGAGGCATTCCCAAGAAGGTGCGCATGTACTTTGGACGTCCTAAGGATATGTCGGTGTTTTCCCTTAACCTTTATATAGCAAAAGTTGCCACCGAACTATACATTTAACTTAATAATATTGGTTAGATGGCAACCCTGGCATAAACTAACACTTGTACAAATAAAAGCGGATGTAAATTTGGCAACCATGGAATTTTTTTTTGAGTGTGCGGTTTGAAAAAATGGCTGGCGACTTCTCGATTTTATTAATCATTTAGGTTGTGGTGGCAACACTCGCCGTGTTGAGAGCCATTTATATAAAACAAAATATATAAATGGCTCCTTTATTTAAGAAAATGAAACAGACAAGCATACAAAGTTCACGCACATTAAGGGAAATTTAGTGTTTTTTTGCGTACAAACCTCTTTTTTCTGTTTGAAAAGGTTTTCACACAAAACGGGCACAAATAAAGGCACTAGTAAGCGTTAAAAAATAAAACCCAAGCTCGTTGCAATTGTAAAAATATATTTAAACATAAATAAAGGTTATACAACAGTTACATAAAATATAATAAAATATTGCAATTCAAACAACATCGACGCATGCTTAAAGTGCAAAACACTAAAAAAAAGGAAATTGTCACTACACAGGACTGAATTTTGGAACTAGCGAAAGTTACCAAGAGGTTACTAGTATATTTACACCTAATTTTCAAAATAAACTATTGTCTAATTGTTTAATAATTTAAGAGTTTTTGTACGGCATGGCATCGCTGCATCAGTCCCGATTACTTAAAGTCATTAAGATAGACTGGCCAGAATCAGTAAATTCTTGGCATATAAGCAACGTTGCAAAATTAATTTAATTATTAAAGTCGTATTCGTAAATATTTTGAACTATAAATGAAAAAAAATTAAAAATTTCAGGCATATTGGCAACGTCGCATAACAAATTAATTTTTTTAAATTTCAAGATTTTTCGCACGATTTAGCATCTCTGCTTGTATTGTAAATAATTACGACTTTCCCAGATTTAACCGTAAGAAAATTATCACGAAAATCTAGGCAACGTCGCATTAAGTTTTTCTATTAGTTCAAGGATTATTGGCTGAAATGGCATCACTGCTTGAATTTTCTCATTCTTTCCAGACAATTCGAAGAAAAGTCGGTTTCCAGAAAAGTCAAGAAATTCCAGGCAACATGATTTTTTTTCATTTAACTACCTTTAGAAGCATGGATGCACTATATGACATCTACGCTTAGATTTTCCTAATTCTTTATACTTAGATAATTGCGGCTCTGCCAGATTAACCATAACCAGAATTTCAGAAAATTCCAGGCAAAATCGTATTATGAATTTTTTTTCAATTAGTTCAAAGACTTCTCGCATAATATGGCACCATTGCTTAAATGTTCATCATTGCTTTTTACTGGCATATTGGCAACGTCGCATTCCAAATTTGTCAAAAATTCCAAGGATTTTCGATACGATCTGGCATCTACGCTTAGGCTAGCTTTTTCTAATGCTTTCTCTCGTTAGATTTAACGGAAAAAAATCAAAAATATTCCAGGCAACATTATGGCAACATTATAACAATGTTGGCAACATCGCGATCCGAATGTATAATTTTTTTGCGGATTTTCGGTGCGATTTGGCATCTATGCTTGACTCTTGCTGCTTTTTTACATTTGTTTCTCATTTGTTACGTCCCATTAGGAATTTATTCCCGAAATTCCAAACTGAAATCCCCTGTCGCAATTCAATTTTTTTTCTCAATTTGAAAATTCTTTCAGGAAAATCGGCAACGTCGCTTTCGAAATAAATTTTTTTTAATTTTAAAGTTTTTTGAAATTAAAAAAATGGTTAAATTCCAAGGCATCATTACCTTAAAATTTAACCATTTTGTCGTAAAATAAATTATGCTTTTGTCAGATTTAATCATGTAAAAGCCGGAAAATTTCAAGGATGTTGGCAACATCGCATTATGAATTTATTCTTCAAATTTGAAAATTTTTTGCACGCGGACAACGTCGCAATATAAATTTATTTTTGAAATTTTAAATTTTTTCCATGCATCTTGGCAACGACGCTTACCAAATACATTTTTTTGAATTTCAAGATTTTTTGAAGAATAATATGGCATAATTGATCAGTTAGAGACACTTTAAAAATTGCAATTTTTATCGTAAAAAATTGCTTTTGCACGCATGTTGGCAACGCTGCATTATGAATTTATTCTTGACATCTCAAAATTTTTTACACGACGAAATGTGAATGCACGTTAGCAAAGTCGCAATATAAATTTATTTTTGTAATACGAAAACTTTTCCAGGCGAATCGGCAACGTCGTTATTCTAATTTATTTTTCTGAATTTTACGATTTTTTTGCGAGATTTGGCATCATCGTATGAGTTGACGAATTTAAATTTACAACTTTTTTTAATTGCGCTTTTGCCACATTTACTCATATAAAAATCGGAAAATTTTACCCATGTTGGCAACGATGCATTACAAATTTGTTCTTGAAATTTCAAAATTTTTACACGACGAAATATGCACGCATGTTAGTAACGTCGCAATACAAATTTATTTTTGAAATACGAAAACTTTTCCAGGCGAATCGGCAACGTCGCTTTTCTAATTTATTTTTCTGAATTTTACGATTTTTTTTGCGAGATTTGGCATCATCGTATGAGTTGAAGAATTGAAATTTACAACTTTTTTTAATTGCGTTTTTGCCAGATTTACTCGTATAAAAATCAGAAAATTTTACGCACATTGGCAACGATGCTTCACAAATTTATTCTTGAAATTTCAAAATTTTTACACAACGAAATGTGCACGTACGATAGTAACGTCGCAATACAAATTAATTTTTGAAATACGAAAACTTTTCCAGGCGAATCGGCAACGTCGCTTTTCTAATTTATTTTTCTGAATTTTACGATTTTTTTGCGAGATTTGGCATCATCGTATGAGTTGAAGAATTGAAATTTACAACTTTTTTAATTGTGCTTTTACCAGATTTAATCGTATAAAAATCGGAAAATCTCAATTTTGATCAAAATTGCGCCTTTGCCAGATAATAAACCCTTAATGAGTTACTTATAAGGAATGAATTATGAATTTGTCACAACAATACAAACTTTATTTAACCCTTAAGAAAAATATCAGAAAATTTCAAGCAACGTTGCATTACGAATTAATTTATATCCTAATTTTAGGATTTCTTGCAAGAATGACATCACTGCTTAAATATTCTTATTCTTTCCAGAACAATTCAGATTGACACTTTTTACACACTCGCGAGATTTAACGAGAAAAAAATTAGAGAATTCTAGGCAACGTCGCAGAAAGAATTTTTTTGGTTCGAAGATTTTTAGCACGATATGGCATCATTGCTTTAATTTTCTCAGTTTTAAGTTGCGTTACAAACCTATTCCTAAAATTTAAAAATCCTATGCACGCAGAAGTTTTTATGCTCGTTGGCAACGTTGCAATACAAATTATTTTTTGAAATTTTAAATTTTTTTCAGGCATTCCGAATTAATTTTTTTGACTTTTAAAGATTTTGGGAATGATATGGCATTACTGCATGATTGATCTCGCTCTTAAGAGACCTCATTAAAATTTACGCTTTTTCTCTTAAAAAAATGCGTTTTTGCCAGATTTAATGGTATAAAAATCGAAAAATTCCAGGCACATTGGCAACGTCGCCTAACGAATTCATTTTTTTTAAATTTGAAGATTATTCTAGAACAATTCAGATTGATACCATCCAAGTCGCATTACAAGTTTTTTTTTAAATGGCATCATTGCATTAGTTAGAGTCTGTTTAAATATCCACTTTTTGTCGTAAAAAACTGCGCCTTTGCCAGATTTAGTCATATAAAAATCGGAAAATTTTACACATGTTGGCAACGATGCATTACAAATTTATTCTTGAAATTTCAAAATTTTTGCACGACGAAATGTGCACGCACGTTAGTAACGTCGCAATACAAATTTATTTTTGAAATATGAAAACTTTTCCAGGCGAATCGGCAACGTCGGTTTCCGAATTTATTTTTCTGAATTTTAAGATTTTTTTTTGCAAGATTTGGTATCATCGTATGAGTTGAATAATTTAAATTTACAACTTTTTTTAATTGCGCTTTTGCCAGATTTACTCGTATAAAAATCGGAAAATTTTACACATGTTGGCAACGATGCATTACAAATTTATTCTTGAAATTTCAAAATTTTTGCACGACGAAATGTGCACGCACGTTAGTAACGTCGCAATATAAATTAATTTTTAAAATATGAAAAGTTTTCCAGGCCAATCGGCAACGTCGCTTTCCTAATTTATTTTTCTGAATTTTACGATTTTTTTGCGACATTTGGCATCATCGTATGAGTTGAAGAAGTTAAATTTACAACTTTTTTTAATTGCGCTTTTGCCAGATTTAATCGTATAAAAATCGGAAAATTTCAATTTTGATCAAAATTGCGCCATTGATTGATCTCGTTTTTAAGAGACCTCATTAAAATTTACATATAAAAATCGAAAAATTCCAGGCACATTGGCAACGTCGCCTAACGAATTCATTTTTTTTAAATTTGAAGATTATTCTAGAACAATTCAGATTGATACCATCCAAGTTGCATTACAATTTTTTTTTTTAAAATGGCATCATTGCATGAGTTAGTGTCTGTTTAAATATCCACTTTTTGTCGTAAAAAATTGCGCATTTGCCAGATTTAGTCATATAAAAATCGGAAAATTTTACGCATGTTGGCAACGATGCATTACAAATTTATTCTTGAAATTTCAAAATTTATACACGACGAAATGTGCACGCACGTTAGTAACGTCGCAATATAAATTTATTTTTGAAATATGAAAACTTTTCCAGGCGAATCGGCAACGTCGCTTTCCTAATTTATTTTTCTGAATTTTACGTTTATTTTGCGAGGTTTGGCATCATCGTATGAGTTGAAAATTTTAAATTAACAACTTTTTTTAATTGCGCTTTTGCCAGATTTACTCGTATAAAAATCGGAATAATTTCAAACTTTTTTTCTCGTTAGAAACATTAAAATTCAAATCTATTTCTGAAATATTAAACATTTTTTCAGGCATATCAGCAACGTCATCCTACGAATTTACTCTTAAAGTTTCGATTTTTTTACACGTTGACAACGTCGCAATTGAATAATTTTTCTAAAAATTCAATATTTTGCCAGGCATATTAGCAAAGCCGCCTTACAAATTCACTCCTAAAAATTCGAAATTTCCATGCACGTTAACAACGTCGCAAATCAAGTATTTTTCTGAAATTTCAACATTTCTCTAAGCATATCGGCAACATCGCCTTACACATTCACTCTTGTAATTTTGAAATTTTCATACACGTCGCATTACAAATTTATTTTTGAAATTTAAAAGTTTTTCCAGCCACATTGGCAACGTCGCTTTACAAATTTGTTATTGAAATTAAAAATGCAGTTGCCAACGTCGCAATTTGAATTTATTTCTGAAATTTCAAAACTTTTCCTGATACACATTTTTTTTTATTTTCAGATTTTTTACACGATATGGCATCATTGCATGATTGAAAGAAGTTGTCCATATTCTCAAAGAGACCCTGATATTAATAAATCAACAACACAAAGTCTCGGTCTCAAAAATTCTTTAATTTGTTGGAATGGTGACACGTGTTTCGCTCCTAAGAGCATCATCAGACCTCAAGAAGGTTAAAAACACGCCTGACTGGGTCAAATATACACACACACTGAACGGTATATTAAAGAATTTTTGAGACTTTGTGTTGTTCTCCTTTGATTTATCATTGCATGAGTTAGAAACCCCTATTCATATTTACACTAGAAAATTGTGTCGTTGCCAGTTTTAACTAAATAAAAATCTAAAAACCATTCAGGTGTCAAAAAGAACTTTAACAACATAAAAAGCTATATATATATAACATAAAAAGTAGTTGAAACGTAGGCAATTTTAAGAACTTTGACAACGTCGCATTATGCCAATTCAACTTCTGTCAGAGCTTGTCACTTTAAAATGGTTTAATAATTTTTTTTTGAATTAGGAGTGCCTAAAAAAAATATGATAAATTGCGCTTGTGCCAGATTTAACCTTTTGCTGTAAAAACCAGAAAATTTTATTTAGGCAACAAGCAAATTTAAAAAAACAAGAAATTATTAAAATAATAATTTTGTACATAATGGCATCATCGCATTTTATCGGACCACTATCGTGCAACGTTGCCAAGCTGTATGGTGATCCCTCTCATAATTTTATTGCTAAATTCGAAAAACAGTTTACCTCCAGTACCCTTCGCTAGATTTATAGTTTTTGAGTTTCAAAAATCAAATTAAAAAGAAAATAAAATCGGGGTTGCCAATATAATAAACCTCGAATATAATAATAATTAATAATATTAAAATAAATAAAAGAATTTAAACTCGAAAATCAGTCGAAAACAAAATTCATGACGTTCTTCATCAGTCTTAAAGAATACCTACTAGAGTCTCGAACGAAAAATTTTTCAGTCTTTCCGTCAAACAACTTATATAAGTCCTGTCCTCTCCATTTTTTCTTTAAGAAATATATAATATATTATATAAACAGGGCGTATTTTTTTTTGAATATATGTATATAGAACATTAACATAACCTATAAAATAATCAAGTAAATAACACGAATTCAAGCTACATACAGTGCGCACCACCCCTACCCCACCCTTATGGGCGACATGTGTCAAGATTGTCAAAAACTGTGGGAGGGCATGTTGTGCACGCCCTGTATATATCGAGTAACTAAAATAGGTTTAAATACACAGATAATAAATATTACATAAACTAAGAACCCTTATATGGTGGTAAAGCCTCTTATGTACTAAATATATATATATATAATATAAATTTTCTTGTTTTTTTTTTTTTAAATATTATTGCTTACTATATTATATTATAAACAAATGCAGTATGTTAGTGTGTAAACCGAGCCTAATTGCACAAATTTCGTTTATATACTGCATTTGCTTACCGAAAAATTTTATATAATTACTTACCGCTCCCCCCAACTAAAAATAAAATTATATAATAATAAGTATATAAAAAAAAGCCTTTAAATATATATTATAGTCTGTACAAAATATGTATAGAAAGACAACATTACATCTACTATATTCGAAATGATAAAATCTGTAGTATAATAACAAAAAAAATATATATATCACAGAGCCTAAAAATAATAATTAATAATAATGTAACGTTGCCATTTAGTGTTAAATTAGAAAACACACTTAAATATTCGATTTTTTTTCCTTAAATAATACTTTCGTGCATCACAGCCAAAAAGAAGCCACCTTAAACCCTAATTTTGATTAATTTGAAAAACATTCGCCTACCTAACTCAGTCTTCGTAATAATTTTCGCGCCTATTCGAGAATTTCACAATTAGAATATTTAAAGTGTTTTCTAATTACGGAGAAAAGAGAATTTTTAGAATAAGAATTTCTCACGTTTTCCCTCCTCCAAACCTTTTATAAAAAAAAATAAAATAAAACAGTTGCATCTTCAGGACACGTGATCTTCCTTAAATTAATTATAACTCTATTTTTGTCGGCACCGATTTTAGCACGTGAGCCAAAAAACTCTATTTTTCTAAGCATGGATAATTATATTTTTTAAATGTCGTTTTGTGTGGACCCAGCAAGAGTTTCTGTCAAAAATGTGGTTCTTTTGGTCGAAATTTTACATTTCAGTTTTCCACAATCTATATATCAATTAGTTGCTATATAGACTGATTAGGGTAACGAATTTGTGAATTATAGTTCAGGACTTTTTGAACGATAAAAGTTGGAAAATGTTATTTTTTTATAAGGTTAGGGCAGCATTTATTGCCCTTATAACTTAACAAAAATATACATAAATTCCTATAAAATGTTACCTTTGTAAAGAAAATTAGATAATTTAGAGATTGATTAAAGCAACGAGGTTTCTAATAAAATTCGCAGTCAAGTCAGACCACTTTAAAGCATAAAAAATATAATGAAAAATTTTCTTGAGATTAGTGAGGAAATTCTATGTCCTTGCTATAAAATAATTTTTGACTTTTTTCCTGCGCTTTTTTCCATCATTTCTTCCATGATGTTCATGGCATTTCTTAGTTTTTCCACTTCTAAGCCATTGCTTATTTTTCCAAATAGCTGACGTCTTTGTTTTTATGTCTTTTAAGCAATTATGGATGTGGTTAAGGTAAAATAATTTTTGACTTCTTTCTTGCAGTTAGAGCCATTTTTTACAATAACTTCTTGATTTTTCCAGGCAATTGATGTTATTTTTTAATTTTTCCAAGTAATTGACGTCTTTGTTTTCATGTGTTTCAGACAATTGAAGATCTGCTTTAGGTAAAATCATTTTTGACGACTTTCCTGCAGTTAGAGCAATTTTCTCTATAATTTGTAATTTTTTAGAGACATTTGACGCCATTCTTCATTTTTTCGACTTGTTTAAAGCCATTTATTATTTTTTTCAGGTAGTTAATGCCTTTGTCCATCTGTAGCAAAAATTTACAAAAAATTATATTTATTTAAGTCAATTAAGGTTTGATAACACCTCTACGGAATTTTTCCTATTATATTTCAAAGCTTTACAACTGTTCCACTTCATTAAGTTGTACAGGATGTTTCAGAACTATGGGATCAAACTTCTGGGGGTTGTTCAGTGCAACAGAAGAATCCATTTAAGTATAGAAATCCATGTCCGGAAATGCGTCACTACGCCACTACTGTTTACCGGAACGGTTAACAGGACCTATTTATAACGTTTCTTGGAGTAAGTTCTCCCAGAACTGCTTAAAAATGTTCCACTAAACGTTAGATTTTTAAACGTTGTATTTTTTGTTTATTTTTAGCTACATTATGGTGGGAAAACGTGAAAGAACATCAACTAGACAATCGTGGGATGAACAAGCAATGTTAAATGCAATTAACGCTGTAAAAGGTGGCCAAATGGGGTGGCTGAAAGTATCGAAATTGTTCGCTCGAAAATGTCCCCCAAGCCACATTAAGGCGAAGAGCAAATGATACAAACAAGAGTTAAGGGCTGTCAGAAAGTTTTGGGTCGGTTTCCAACCACATTTAATGAAGACGAAGAAAGAGAGTTAGTTCAGCATATACTATTACTTGAGTCTAGATTGTTCGGGATAACAACAAGAGATATAAAGAAACTTGCGTATGAGTTTGCCACTAAAAATGGCATTCCAAATAGATTTAAAGATTGTAGCGCTGGACGAGAGTGGCTGAGAGCTCTAAGGCAGCCTGAAGCCATGTCTGCGGCTAGAGCCATGGCATTTAATAGGCCACAAAATTTTTTTAATACGTCGAAAAATACCCTAAAAAAAGAAAAAAATTGATGTGAATCGGATTTACAATATGGACGAAAGTGGTTTGTCCACATTGCACTGTGGACTTTCAAAAATTTTTGCCAAAACTGGAAGAAAACAAGTAGGATCATTAACCAGTGCTGAAAGAGGTCAGCATGTAACATGTGTTTGCTGCATGAATAGTGTAGGTAATTTTGTGCCACCTGCTTTGATTTTCCCTAGGAAAAATAGAAAGGAGGAACTTTTAGATGCTTTACCTCCAGGTTCTTTGGGATTATTTAACGAGACTGGATGGATGACATCTGATTCCTTTGCTTTGTGGTTAAAGCATTTTCAGACTTTTGTTAATGCTTCTCCCGACTCAAAAGTTTTATGGATGGGCACACTAGCCACAAGTCATGAAATGCCTTGACGTTTGCCAGAAGAAATAGAATAATCCCTTTATGCTTTCCTGCCCACTGTACCCATCGTATGCAGCCCCTGGATGTCAGCTTCTATGGTCCACTAAAGACATTTTATAACCAGGAATGTGCACTTTAGGGAGAGTAATAACACTATATCAAATTGGTGAACTATTTACGTCCGCTTACGGGAAAGCAGCTACAATTAAAAATGCCACAAGCGTATTTTTAAATACGGAAATTTATTCATTTAATCCACATATTTTCCCAGGCGAGTTTTTTGAGACGGCTGAGACAACAAATAGATTATTAGAACCGACCATAGAAGAGGGAGCATCCCATCGCCCAGAACAACCATCAACAAGCAATGAAATAACAGTAATTGGTGTTACAGAAGAACCAATGCGACAAAAACAAGGCAAAAGTGTCGATAAAGAAAATGAACCGAGAGGTGATCAGACAGAAAGCAATATAAAACAAAATCAACCATTAAGGAAAAGGTTTTCTCTACAGGAAATTTCGCCAGTGCCTGTAGCAAGAGGAACCAAAAAAAGGAAGACCAGACAAACTATAACTGGAGTCTTAACAACCACCTCCAATTTAGAAGAGTTAAAGCTAAAGGAAGAAATGAAATTGCGAAAAAATGTGCGTCAATTTAAAAAGAACCTTTCAGGTGAGACAAGTTTTGTTGCACGAAGCGAAAGTGAAGAAGATCCTTTTGCAGCCGAGGATTATGAGGATGAAGTGGCATGCCTGTATAGCAACGATCTATTCAAAAATTCTCGATCCAGGGAGTCTTGGATTAGTTGTATGAAGTGCCACAATTGGGCACATTGCGAATGTGCTGGAGTTTCTCCAAAAGTCAAAAAGTTTATTTGCGAGATTTGCTAAGACTAATTCCTTATTAGTTTACTTTCTTTAACTATATTTTATAAGTTCTATTATGTTATTTTATACCCCACGACTGTGTCATTTTACAATATACATGTTTGTAAAACGACATAGTGTAACGTTTTTTAAAATGCATTTTCTTACATGTTTTAAATAGAGTTGAAATATTTTTGTTTATGTTTGTCAATAAAGTTTATTTAAAGCAACGTGGTGTATTATTTTGAGTTAATTATCTTAAATGGTTTTTGCATAAATAATATTTAAATAAAAAGTATGTCATTTTAGGACACCTTCCCCCACAAGTACGCGAGTATTTAACTCAGCGGTTTGGGCACAGTTGGATTGCCAGAGGTGGAGCAGTTTCTTGGCCTCCTAGGTTGCCCGATTTAACGTCGCTCGATTTTTTCTTGTGGGGACATGTAAAGTCTTTAGTCTACGAAACTCCAGTAGAATCAGAGCTAGACTTAATTGGACGAATAACAGCAGCCTTAGATATCATTCAAAACGAGGATCAAATTTTTAGTGTAGTCCGCCGAAATCATGTGCGGCGTTTAAATCGGTGTATTGAGGTTGGAGGAAGACATTTTGAACAA
The DNA here is from genome assembly GCF_022605725.1 of Anthonomus grandis grandis. NCBI lineage: Eukaryota > Metazoa > Arthropoda > Insecta > Coleoptera > Curculionidae > Anthonomus > Anthonomus grandis. The sequence continues at coordinate 7,794,279 of NC_065563.1, read as the reverse complement.
TTGTTGTGATGGTATCATATACAAAAGGTGAAAATAAATGCATTAGATCCTATTTAGGTAATTCATATTTTTTCTAAATTAAAAACGCGTCTTAGGGCCGTAGTGGCCATAGTTCTGAAACACCCTGTACAACTACTTATATGTCCGAATGATAATATGTATGTATTTATGTTTTGTAAGATTTTTCTCTTGAATTAAGGTACTATGCATATTTAAGGTGAAGTAGAGCAGGGTAAATGAACCTATTTGTAAAAGTTTCCTACATCTGGACTTCGCCTCTTTTCACAATAGTACAATTATGTTTAGGATAGAATTATTTGTAAATCTAACTTGTTAAATTGTGAAAATAAACTCTTTATTATTAACAGATTGATTAAGACAAATAATTATGAAATTAAATAATATTAAGACAATTGAAAACCTATTTAATGACAAAACACCATCTAGAAGTATTTTTTAAGAGTATAAATTTATAGTCTTTATCAAATATTTTTAAACATATAAATTCCTCTAAAATTTGACTATAATGTTACGAATTAATTTGTTTGCAGATTGATTGGGGCTCTGAATTTCAAGTAACATTCTAACAAACCAGAGCTATCCATGATAAAATATAGCGAATTGGAAAAAAAATTATGTTTTTCGGAACTAATGAGGAAATTCATTGTCCTTATCCATATGTATTTAACAAAAATTCGATAAACAAGGATTTACAGATCGATTGAGGTCCGGAGTCTTAAAATTAAAATAATTCTAAGGCAGTTTCACAGCCTTCTTAATAAGAAAATAAAGTGGAAAAGTTTTTTTATGATTTAAGTGTGAAAATTTATGGTCCTATCAAATAATGACATAATAGATCCAGTTTCATGAAATTTGATCATTATTTGTTGTACTATTATTACAAGACGATTGGGATTGTTCAACTAAAGTTCTAAGGCAAGTCAGGACCACCATAACCAGGGAAGTATCGGACAAACATTAAAAGATCAAATAGATGCATGTCAGACGGAGAGCAGAAAGGGACAAAATAGGACAAAACATAACCATGGACACCTACAATTTCGAATGCCTATTTCGTTTTACAAGACCTGTTTAGGTCCCCATTTGATATCTAGGAATTCTAAAATTCAGATTTATTTAGCAATGGACAATAATGCAGCTAATTCTAAGACGCATTGACCCAAAGATGTTGCGAAAAATGTTTGGATCTACACTAGATGAGAGAATAGGTCAATATCGAATAAGAACGAATGAGGATAAGCCTATATACAAAAGACCAAGTTTAGTAAACGGAATAAAAGCACAAAGGTTTAGATGAGCCGCACACGTATAAGGATTGCCGAATGAATAAAGAGGATATTGGTAGAGGACCCAGAGGGAAAGAGACCTTTAGGAAGACCAAGGTTCGGATAGAGGGACAATATTGGAGAGGATGTAAAAATCTTAGGAGCAAGGGACTGGTTGGACAAGGATTGGTGGAGACGAGTCGTAGATGCAGCTAAGATCCATGAAGAGCTATGACGCTACGACAAGAAGAAGTCTACTCTCGAAATGATAAAATTTACTCGGCATTTTAGCAATTTAGAGGCAATTTGTATGGATTTTGCCAAGAATCTTCCAGCGCCAAATATACCAACAAATGATACCCATTACAAAAGGCAGCTATCAACATACGCATTTAATGTTCACGTATTGTCTACCTCTAAGAGGTATTTTTACGTCTATCCAGAAACCCAAGGGAAAAAGGGTTCAGATGATGTGTGCTCACTGCTTCATAACTTCATATATAACCATCTAGATCGAGAAGTGAAGCACCTATAAATATTTTGTGATTCATACAGTGGCCAACAAAAAAAAATTACCTTTTTTCGTTTTCTTCATAACTTAGTCAACAACGAGAAAAGGTTAGAATCAGCTTCTATCATGTTCCCCATTCGAGGACATTCCTATATGGAATGTGATAAGAATTTTGGCCTCGTAAACCAAAAAAACAGAGCAGATCTTCCCAAAGACTGGTTGAAAATATTGGAAGAATCCCGCCATTCCCCAATTCCATTTACGGTTATCGAGGTCAATCACACCTTTTTCCGCAGCTGGGGAAAATTTCTTGACAATAGTTACGCAAAAAAGTCACCATTCCCATCTAGACCAATCAGAGAAATTAAGATAAATAGAGGACCTTTGATACAGTATCGTATCGCACTACATATAATGGATGTTGGGAGTCAGCTTCGCTGCAAGGAAAAAACCGAAAGTCTTCGCGATTAGCTGTTCGTCATCTTCAAGACAACGAATTTATGCTACCTGAGTTAAGTTATGAAGGTACACATTTTTTTATTATTATTAAATTTGTTTTTTACGTATTTTATTTATATATTTAGGGCAGCTTCTAATATCTGCTGAGAAGTTTCGGGACCTGCAGCATTTAAAAAAGTTTTGCAACAAAGCAGCGCAAGACTTTTTTTCAAACCTGCCGCATCACTAATTAACGAATTGGTCAATTTTAAGGATAAGGTCGGTTTTATAGATCTGCAATAGTAATGTCTATTATTTTTTTAGGAATATTGTTTGAAGCCTTTCGCACTAACGACGATCGAGGTTATGATTACTATGAAAGAACAGGCTCATTTCAATAAAATGGACCCCTTTTTCCCCCGTCACTTTTGTACCTGTGTGCGATTTTATTATTTTTTTGTACTGAACGAAAATACAAACAGTCTCAAAACACTTAGGGAGTTTGTTTATTGTTTTATCTTCACAAAAAAAAGTTAATTGATTGAGAAAAGCAACATATCGTTCGTAAGCTAGAATTTCAACCTTAAAATCGCTCTGCTGAAAAATCACAAAAATGCTCATGAGCTCCTTTTACCCCTGTGCCCTTCAATTTATATTTGTGAAAAACTTATTGTAAAGTAAGGCTGCGTACTACTACGAGTTCCATTACTAAGTATTTCGGTTTCACATGGTATTCAACAGATTTCTAAGCATTTATTTGGCATGAGTTTAAGGTATAATATGATAAGAATTTATGCCAAATTTTCAGGGTTTAAATACTAGATTTATTATATTAACTGTCTAACCGTAAACTAGGTAAACTAACTAAACTAAACTTTCTTAGTGAACTCGATGTCAAGCAAATTAGTTAGCTTACAAATTGACTGAGATAACGAATTTACAATAAAAATCAAAGGCATTTCAGTGACAAAAAAAAGGGCGAAAAAATAAGAAATCTGATTAACGAGATAACTTTAAAAATTCACGGGCTTATCAATATTTTTGGTATAATTTTTGATTTTAAAGCAAAAAAGTATAAAATGTATTGTTTTTTCATTAGGTAGAAATTTACGGTGTTATCAAATAATTAAAAATAGGGGAGAGTGGTACACATTGACACATAGTACACAATGAAACACTGCTATTAACTCGTTTAAATTTGCCGCCACAATTTCACTGGCGCTGTCGCGAACGACCCATACAGTATTGCGTCATTTCTGTTTTCTTGTGGATAAATATTGAAAAGAGGATCGAACATAGAAAGGTATGTTACCTTCAAATAAATGGATTTAGTTTTTATTAATATGTCATTTTACTTTTTGTCATGTATAAGTTTTAACCTATAAAGATTGGGGCTAAAATTTTTCAGGCTTCGCATTTACATTGAATTGAAATTTAAAGCATGCAGTAGTATACGTTGAAACACATGCAGGTAGTACACAATGATACGGGTTTCATTGTGTCCCATTATGATCATTCTATACTGTCGTTTTTTTTTATTGCAGGTATACCATGGTAAGAAAGAAGAAAGAACGAATAAGAGCCAAATTTACAAGCGAACAAATGACGGCAGCCGTCCAAGAGGTGAAAAGAAATAAAACTTCACTGCGCGTTGCGGCAGAGATGTTTGACATAAACTTTATCACATTAAGGCGATATGTGATGCAAGAGAAAAATGACCCTAAAGCCAAGATGGAGCCAAATTATGCTGTTCGATTAATATTTACCTCAGAGCAGAAAAAGATTATGTGTGTTTACATTAAGACCTGCAGCAAAATGGCATATGGATTAAATACCCTAAAAGTTAGACAATTGGCGCACGAAATGGCTGCTAAAAACAATATTACTATGTCAGAATCTTGGAAAACTAATAAGTGCGCAAGCAAAGATTGGTTACAGGCTTTTATAAGGAGAAATCTATCCTTAAGCATTAGAAGGCCCGAAGCTTGCTCTCTATCGAGGCTTACTTCTTTTACGAAACCTAATGTTGAACGATTTTTTTCACATTTAGAGCAAATATATAAAAAACACCCATCAGTTGTTCAAGATTCAGATGAAACGGCTACAACAACCGTCCAGCGGCCTCATAAAATAGTAGCACAAAAAGGAGTTAAGCAGTTAAACCAGTGCACAAGTGCCGAAAGAGAATTACTAGCTACTACTTGTGCAATAATTCGAGCAGATGGAACATTTCTACCGTCAGAAATTATTTTCTCGTTCGTTTTTATTAATTTATTCGTAGTTCGGAATCACTCGAATAATAAGAAGGAAATAAAATTTTAAAAAATTCCTATTGAACTCGATGTCAAGCAAATTAGTTAGCTTACAAATTGACTGAGATAACGAATTTACAAAAAAAATCAAAGGCATTTCAGTGACAAAAAAGGATGAAAAAAATAAGAAATCGTGACTACTTGGCACGAGATAACTTTGACAATTCACGGCATTGTAAAATATTTATAAAAAATATATAAATTATCCAAAAAAATCCATTTTAGTCAAATTAGTTAGTTTAGTTACAGACTAATTAGAGCACAAAATTTTTAAATCAAAGTGCTATATTTCAAAAGCTTAGCTAGAAACTAATTATTATATGAAACAAAGGGTGCAGTTCTTAAAGCCCAACCCTCTTGGAGACATTCAAAAATGAATCTCTCTCCCTCCCAGTACTTAAAGCATCAGTACACACAAAACGACATTACCGATTTAAATTACGAAAAAAAAAACCAGCGGGGCCTAATGGTTCTTATAAGAAAAAAAACACTACTTTTGCCTTCGATGGTATATGCTACGGTGGTTATTCAGGGAGTTCAATGTGCGGAAAACCTTCTGGCACAGTTGACAGACTGCACTGTTGAGCGGCTGTAGGTGCTGCTGTTCCTTGTGACGTTTCAACGTCAATTTGGTGCTGAGGGTCTTGCCGCAGTGGTCGCAGCGGTGCTGGGATCCCCCGGTGGGCCCTCCTCGTCTACTCGCTCCCTCTGGTGGCCGCCACCGAAAACATATAACATCCATTAGGCCCGCGCTTTTTTTTGCTATTATATTTGTTGTTTGTTTGTTTATTCAGTTTTGAGTGGTTAAGAAATAAGGGAATTTAATTAACGGGGTGCTTTTGGGGGTTTTGCTGACGGTTTTGGTGTCATCTGAAGTTCTATTTAAAATTTTCTTTTTTTTTTTCGAGCAAAACCCGTCCCTAAAGTACAGGGTGTCCCGGACTCGAGGGTTACCATTGGATTCTTGGAGGCAATTAGAGGCTTGTTAAGGTGTTTGAGGATTTAGAAAAAAATTCCAATATTTCCGAAAAAGTCCGAAAAACAAAAAAAATACACTTTTATCTTGAGGGAAAATATCATTTTGTATATAAAAATAGTCTACCCATCTCTCTCTTTCTTATGGCAAAAATAAATATAAGCCTTACATAGTATCAATATTTTTTAAATTTATTGAAAAACTATTTAATAACTCCAAAGCGATAGTATTTACAAAGAAACTTGTAAGGATCTTTTTACTTAAGAAACTCATCGGCTTTCATATGAAACTAAAATCAATAAAATCGTTGCATTAGTTTTCGAAATATTTAGATTTTTCCAAAGCCTTTGTCAATATCAACATTTTTTCACTCTATTAAAAAACTATTTAATAACTTAAAAATGGTTGCATTTATACGAAAAATTGTAAGGAGCCTTTTGGTAAAAAAACTCATCGACTTTCACAAAAAAGTAAAATCAATAAAATCGTTACATTCGTTTTCAAAATATTTAGATTTTTCTGAAGCTTTTGATAATATCAAGATTTTTCCAACTAGTCAATGACTCAAAAATTGTTGTATTTATAAAAAACTATAGTATTTTCTAAAGCCTTAGTCAAGGAAAAAAAAATGATGATGATCGCCAAAAAAACGAAACGTCGCATCACTGTCTAAAACTCAATAAAAGTGCTATTCATTCGGCTTCAAATAGCGCCGAAATTTTTTCCCGAAAATATCGTTTTCTTCTTGATTTCTCTTCAAATTTTTCAAATAATCAAACATCAAATTACTGCCATAAATTCAACCCACGAGATCACCCTTGAATTGAGAACACCCTGTACATAAAACGCATTTAATATAAGTGTACTTCTAACGATAATAACTAACCTAAACCTGTTATAACACAACCCATAACCATTATGCGTAAATGTACAATCATTTCAGACTTTAAGGCCTAATATAAGTAACAAAATCGTAACACAATATAATTTTAAATAAATATTATCGTTTATATTATTATAATATATAGGGTGCTTTGTACGCTTTTAGCTTAAGACTTAATTTAACTAAAACCTAATTTATATAGGAATATTATTCGAAAGGAGGCCTATAACGTTTATATAAATAAATGGACGTGGCCGAATTTTAACATCAAAGGCCTCCGCCACTTCGGCACCACCTCACAAATAAAACGAATGGTGAGGAGGCTGTATCATCGCCTCGTCCCCTTTAATGTTTTTCACGTTTCTGTGATAGATACTCTTGTGATTTCTGAGCGAATTGAGGCTGCTGTACACCCTCTTGCATATGTTACAGACTGGCTCCCTGGAGGGTCTCATATGGACATTTTGAATGTGTCTTTTAAGTCTCGTCAGGGAGCTTAGGCTCTTGTTGCACGGCTGACAGCGGAAATCTTCCATACCTATGGGCAAAAGCCCCAGTTTACACTCACTCGTTGTGTGCCATTTTGGTTGTTTTTTTTTAAATTTAATTTAATTCAAATTAAGCTACTATGTACAGCCGAGTTAGTTACGTGGTTTTGGACCACCCGGTTTCGGTTTGGTTTGGGTTAAAGTGTCGGAAAATGTTGGAAAAATTTATTGGACATCCATGTTTAATTGAGGTTTTAATCTTTGGTTCCGGATTACATATTGGGGTGATTTATTACTTTACTTACTAAAAAAATTTATACATTCAATTAGTCATTATTTAGACCGATTTGAGTCATGAATTGTAAAATTGTTCACAGCGCTTTTTAAGGATAATTATGACCAATTGATAATTTAACTAAATAATTTACTATTCAGGTTGTATCAAGTTACCCCCTTAATCTTGAAGATACGAGGATGGTTAAGTAAGAAAAATTGACGCATTTCTTTTGCTGATTATCGTAGTAAATACGGTAGAACGATTGAACGGCTCAAGTTTAATAGAAAAAAATGTTGCTTTTTTAAATGGGACACCTTGTATAATATTGCTCCAATCCATAGAAAATTATTTTCTAATTAATAAGTGTTACATGCGTTTTTTTCTCGACTAGAAAGTAAAGAACTTATGAAAATGTGAGATCAAGTGTGATTTAAAATGCCAAAACAGCACGCAATTTTTTTTTACTAGGAAATGATTTTTGAGGCATCTGGCCATGCACAAGTTGTATAATTATAGTCAAATTTTTGAAAAAAAAACGATTACATTTAAAATTGTACTAAGCCGACTGGTGCCTGGTCAAAGGCTTACCAATAAGAAATTTAGAAGAAATTGACTCGGAAATTCAAGTAACTTAGATTTAAATGCAGACATAATATAAATTCTTGGCGTTACGAGGTTTCTGACCACGCATAAGTCATTTCCAGTACAATTTAAAAAAAATTGATTGTCTATTAAAATTGTACTAAAACGATCTGTGTTCTTGGCAGAGTTTACCACTTAGAAATTTGGAATAAGTTGAATGATCTTAAATATAAAAATTCTTAGGGATCCGAGGCCTATGGCCACACATTTTCTTCTAGTACAATAAAAAAAAGTACATTGAGCATTTAAAATTGTACTAAAATTATCGTTACGTGGTTATAGGCTACGAACTACTAAGAAATTTGGAATAAAACGAAATATCTTAGATTTAAATGCAGACAGATTAAAAATTGTTAGTGATGCGAGGCCTTTGACCGCGTATAAGTAATTTCCAGTACAATTTGAAAAAAGGTACATTGTTTATTTAAAATTGCACTAAAATAATTGTTCATGGTTATAGGCTACGAACTACTAAGAAATTTGAAATAAAACGAAATATCTTAGATTTAAATGCAGACAGATTAAAAATTGTTAGTGATGCGAGGCCTTTGACCGCGTAAAGTCATTTTCAGTGCAATTAAAAAAAAGTACATTGTGCATGAAAAATTGTACTAAAATAATCGTTCGTGGTTATAGGCTACGAACTACTAAGAAATTTGGAATAAAACGAAATATCTTAGATTTAAATGCAGACAGATTAAAAAGTATTAGTGATGCGAGGCCTTTGACCGCGTATAAGTAATTTCCAGTACAATTTAAAAACAGTACATTGTGCATTTAAAATTGTACTAAAATAAGTGTTCATGGTTATAGGCTACGAACTACTAAGAAATTTGGAATAAAACGAAATATCTTAGATTTAAATGCAGACAGATTAAAAATTGTTAGTGATGCGAGGCCTTTGACCGCGTATAAGTAATTTCCAGTACGATTTAAAAACAGTACATTGTGCATTTAAAATTGTACTAAAATAATCGTTACGTGGTTATAGGCTACGAACTACTAAGAAATTTGGAATAAAACGAAATATCTTAGATTTAAATGCAGACAGATTAAAAATTGTTAGTGATGCGAGGCCTTTGACCGCGTATAAGTAATTTTCAGTACAATTTGAAAAAAGTTACATTGTTTATTTAAAATTGTATTAATACGACCTGTGCGTAGACAGAGGTTACGCACCAAAAGAAACTCTATAATAATTGATATTTTAGATTTAAATGCCCATAGAATAAAAACTCTTAAGCCGGCCGCACACCTAAGTTACAAATGTGGCGCCACATTTGTCTTTCGACATAATTTCGTTCAACATTTTGTACATTTGCCACAAATGCGGTACAAGCACGCACATCAGGGCTTAGTTCTGTTCCGCATTTGTAGCCATGTCGTTGTCTTCTGATGACGATGATTTTATGATGTGGCAATTATTAAGTCAAAACCGAAGAAAACGTCATTACTGGGTTGTTCCAAAAAGGGAAATTTTGAAGTATCAAAGCTATTATTAAATCATGATGATGAATCTCAAGCTTCCTATAGAATGTTACCTGCAAAGTGTGATCATATAATATTTTCTTTACTTCCTGAATAAATAAAATGGTTTGTGTAATATCGTTCTTCATGTGTATTTTAAAACGTGACACGACACGCCGCAACAAATATCGGACAGGTTGATTATCCGGGGAGTAAACACAAATGCGGTGTGGCTTCAAATGCCGTTTGGTAGCAAATGCATCTTAGGTGTGTGGATCCAAATTAAATAACATGCGCGCGTTAAATTCTGTCCGATACATTTGTGGCGCAACATTTGTATCGTAGGTGTGCGGTCTGCTGTAGTGATGCGATAAGGCATTTTTAGCACATTTGAAAAAAGGTACGTTTTACATTTAGAATTATACTAAAACGACTTGTTCGTGGCGAGAACTTAGTAGTAAACGCACCACTAAGAAATTTATTTATATTAACCCTTTCCAAGCCAGTAGTGACTCCAATTAGAATATATTTTAAAAAGTCAAAGCAGAACTCGCTATCGAGTGACATTAGGATTAGGGATGTGCGATACTGAGGAAAGTACCGGTATTTCGGATCGTATCGTATCGTTTTAAAAGTACCGGTTGGTTACAATATCGACAAGTTCAGTACCGATATTCCAAGTACTGGTACGATTTAACTAAATATATATATTTTTTAAAAATGTTAAATTAGCGCGGACTGGTATGGTCAATAATGATATTTTTAGTATTATTTATTAAAATATGATTTATTAACAGCATTTATTTCGAAATAACTACAAATGATAATTTGACATTTGTCGTCACTTAAATTACAACCGAACAACAGAAAACATTAAAACGTAAGACAAAAATAATTATTCTAGAAATTGAAAAATAATTACAAATTCCAGTAACTTAATTCTAACGAATTTAAAAATAATAGCCTTGAAAGTCTATCTCCAAGAAGTCTGTTACGGCATTCATCCATTATCGCATCAGCCTTTGAAAATAGGCGTTCAGAAAATGGGTTGCATCTGCCAACACTACGGATAAACATAAACAGAAAGACAGAAGGAAACAGGAGTAAATCCGTACTTCACTGCTTCATTCAAATTAATTTATGTGGTATCTTTTTGATTAAATTAAATTTATTTCATAGCATTCTTCGATACGGGATACGATAGGTACTGCATAAAACTCAAACGGATCGGACCGTATCGTACGTTAAAGTACCGGTACAAAATATCGAGTATCGGAAGAAAAAATACCGGTACTCGAGAAAATCGTATCGTATTGCACATCCTTAATTAGGATTTTTAGGTTAGATTTTCATGTTTACAGTGCTTACGTGGTAAGTTTTTGTTTTATGGGTTTTTAGTAAATAACATAACGTGACAATATGTGCTTAGAAAATTATGATTCCAAATAGCATCGTTACTATATTGATTCCGTTTGACATCAATGCGCATTCATTGACTGCAATTTTAGATTAAATAAAATATTACTATTTAGATATATACATTTTTATTAAACTTTTAATTTCATATACAAACCATAGAACTATGTGAACAAGCAGGGAAAAACCTTCTACTGTAATTGGAAGGAGACCAGCCGGATATTGGAGGTGTAAGCGACATCGATGAAGACTAGTTTGATTAAAGAATGTTCCTTCGCTTACAGCTTACAGGAATATGATCCTGATCCTGCAGAACCTCCAATAGAAGAGTCGGTTTTATTTAGTTCAAATTTATAGGTAGACCACGCCGCAAATTCTGATAAAGGTGAAGAGCAATTGCAGGAAAAAACCATTTCGAAACCAAAACCCTTTATTGACTGTACACGTTTCTCCAAAATGGAAAAAAGCAAGTGGAATATAACAAGTAAGAAAAGAATATTATTCACAAATAATAAGAAAAATAATTTAACCCCTCTCAAATATTTTAAGTAAATTTTTAACGACAGTTTAATCCAGAATATTACTGATGACACAGATTTGTATTCGACACAACAAACTGGAATATGTTGCAATACTACACGCACAGAAATCTCTCAATCTCTAGGAACAAACATATCTATGAACTTATACAGTACTTTTCATTTATGTTAAATAATTGGTGAGGTGATAGTTAATCCCCAACAATCAACTTCCTCCGTCGCGAATGAGCCTGAGGTTTGTCCTTCTACTATATGGACACTTTTGAAAAGGAACAAGTATCATCCGCACTAAATCCAAATGGTACATCAGTTAACTGAAGATGACCCTGATAAAAGAACAGAATTCTGCCATTGCACGGCATCCTACTTATCTCCATAATATTTTTTTTTGTGATGAATGTACAAAATTGTCGTTCCAAAAAATCCTCACGTCTTTCCCGGAAGACGTGAGACTCATACTCAATATCCGGAAAAAAATAAACGTTTGGCAGGGATATTGGGAAACCATATTGTGGGGTCTCTATTCATCGGACAAAATTTAGCAAAGGAACTGTATTTGGAATCACCGAAATTGTCGAAACGAATCCTAATGAATTCGATATAGATATTGTATTCCATCGAGATGGAGCTCCACTACACTACAAATTCGGAACTATTTAACTAACAATCGATGGATTGGCCGTCGCGGATCTGTGGAATGGCCAGCTCGCTCGCCGGATTTGACACCTCTAGACTTTTTTTTTATGGGGCTATTTGACGCAAAAGGTGTACGAAACTGAACCTGCTTCAGTATTGGATTTGCGACAGAAAATAACGAATATCTGTAGAAATATCGATGTTAGTGTATATGAAAACGTTCGGTGTGAAATTTCGGATCGACTGTTCTTGTGTCAAGAAGTTCAACCAGCATCTTCTCAATTGAACTAAATGTATTTATTCGATATAACAAGTTAAATGTTAGTGTATTCAGGTAATTATTAAATGTACCATCATTTTGTAGTAGGTAAAGATATAGAATATTCTAGGGTTATAAAGTATTCGTCAGGAGCTTCAAAATTATGTGCAACAAGACCACCCTTTCCATTTAATTTTTTTTCCAAGATGGCGCCCAGCAGACATCTTGAAATTTTCATCTGTCAATTTCGCTTTAAAACATAGTATTCATTCATCAATTGTATTACCTCAAGTTTCAACATTTTGTATTGATCCATTCAAAAAATAAGAGGTATGTTCACATTTTGGGAGGGTCAAGTACACTTCTATTTAAGTTAAATGAACGCAAAAAACTTGTATTTGCATTTTTGATTATTTTAAAGTTACACTCCCATGTATGTTGTATAAAAAATTCATAAAATCAATAAACAATGATTTTATTTAAAAAATAAGGTCAGTTGATAAAAATTTCAAAATGTCCACCTTCCTGTTGAATTCAGCCTTGTGCCTCTAAGCCATTAAATGATGTATTTGGTCCCTGTTTTATTGTATTTATTTATCAGCCTACTGAATATGCTCCAATAAATCTTCCCTTGTAATTGAAACTTGCGTATAGACTAAATTTTTCATGTACCTACCCCCATAAATAAATATCAAGGGGATTATGATCGAGCGATCTTGATGGCCACTGCAGTAACCACTAAGAAGTAGAAACTGAAGTCAGTGGTGAACTAAAGAGGTTGGGAATACTCGTTTGTGGAACTGTAAGAATTGCAAAACAGCCTGGATGTCAATTAAAAAGTGATTCAGAATTCGAAAGAAAGGGTAATTAATTATTAGGGTAACAAATAGTTATACAGGATCGCAGCCTTTACAAAATATAAAGAGATGGTCTCCATTGGAGAAATTGCTTTGCAATAAATGCTGTTTAATAAATAGATATATGAGCGGCGTTAATTTGAATGATATGCTCGTATCCTTGTGCCGAATAATAATTGGTGTTAAACGTTAATATTTAAGATTGATGTATTATCTTATAGTATTTGTATCGTAAGCCAGAAATTGAATAGCCTCCATGTAAACTATCCGTTGTTCACAGTTCAATAGATTTAATGGATTTTTTCACTCAATGCCTTTATGTTTATCAAAAGATAAACATTGTTTTATTACGTTCCATAATTAGTAGGTTAACTTGAATGTAAATCTCTTATATGTTAAAAAAAGTTAAAAGTAAAATAATATAAATTCTTATATGCTAATGTATATATATTTAATTTTCGCCTACTGACTCCAAATGGACTCATTTTTTTTTCCTAAAAAAATCCGTTTTCAAAAAAAACACTATTTTTTATATTTTTAAGCATACCTTATTATATTATTTAAAAAAATATCTTTTTTTTGGAAAAAAAAATATTTAGGCTTAAAAGAGTTAAATTCCATACTCATGAACTCTTAGTGATGTAAGGCCTCTGTCCACGCACAAGACATTTCTAGTACAATTTAAAAAATGTATATTGTGCATTAAAAGTGCACTAAAACGCAAATGTCACCAGGTATTTGAAGACTTTGGTGCCGCATTTTGGACGCTTTGATGAGAATGAGTTTTTTGAAACCAATCCTTTTGTGTAACCTTAAGTAAGCATCAAACTTTAAGAAGTAACTACTATAAAGTGAATAGGTCTTGTGTACTACAAGGAGCACATAAGAACAGTTTAAAAATTAAAATAAATTTATTGATATGACACTGTTATTCAGTTGTTTTTCTCCCAGAAATTGCAAAGCTAGTACCAGCCATTTCCTCAAAATCAAAAAACTCTTTAATAATTAAAATAATTCCATTGACATAGTACTCTTTTCCAATAATTTTTTTTTCCCAGGAATTTAATGGCAAAATCAAAATTTTATTAGTATCAATAATTGTCAAAATTAAAAAAAGGGGCAAAAAATCAAAATAACGCTATTGACACGGTACTCTTTTTCAGATGATTTTTTCCCAGGAATTCAATGGTAAAATCAAAATTTTAATAGTTACAACCATTCTTTCAATATCAAAAAACTTCTTCAAAAATGAAAATTACCTTATCAGCATGGTACTCTTTTTCAGCTAGTTTTATTTCAGAAATTCAATAATAAAGTAAAAATTAGTGTATTCAAAAATCAAAATAACACTATTGATATGGTAGGGAAAATATGCCTATGATGGATCCCTGCCCATGATGGACCACTAGTTAAATATTTAAATTTACCGCGCCAAATACATTTTCGTCGCATTGGTTAGGTTGATTAAAGCTTTTCTTTAGTTGTTTATATGTACTCGTGTTTGCAACAATATACAAATTTAATTATTCTATAGATATATTTTTTTCTATTTAGGTTTAAATATGGCATCCAAAAAAAGGCAACAGTGGGATGAGGATGACATGCGGCAGACTATTGAGAATGTAAGAAATAGCAATATGGGCTTTAAGTTAGCAGCCAAAACCTTCAATGTACCGAAGACAACTTTAAGAAGACGTTTGGCTAAGCGGAACTGTTCTAAAGGATATTTGGGAGGACGAAAAGCAACGTTCTCTAAAGCCATCGAAGAGGAGATTGCCGAACATATTATTGAAATAGAAAAACGATTTTTTGGACTAACTTCTAAAGATTTGCGACGGACGGTATTTGAAGTAGCCGAGAGGAATAATATAAAACATGATTTTAATCGGGAAACAAAAATGGCAGGTTGGATTTCGGTTAGGGGATTTTTAAGACGTAATCCACGAGTATCTTTGCGATGCCCAGAAAGCACGTCATTGGCCAGAGCCCAGGCTATTAACAAGCCAAATATCCAAGCCTATTTTCAAGCACTATCTAATACTCTAGAGCAGTTTAACTTTCTTCCGGAAAACATATATAATATGGATGAGTCAGGTTTGACCACAGTCCAAAAAAAGTGTCAGAAAGTTTACGCTGCAAAAGCAGTGCATAGCGGGGGCAACACGTCACTGTAGTGTGCGCACTGAATGCCATAGGTACTTATATTCCACCTGCTCTTATTTATCCTCGTCAAAGAATGAATGATGAGCTTATGAATAGTGCTCCCGCTGGTAGCATAGCTTTTGTGCAAGAAAAAGGCCAATTATGGCTGCGTCAAAACCCACGAAAGGCAGTCACACAGTATAAAATAGCAAGCCTTCTTAATCGAGCCTTTTTGAAGAGTGCTATTCCATCTAACGCAATAAATTCATTCAAAAAGACGGGAATTTATTCTTTTAATCCCAATATTTTTGAAGATTGGGAGTTTGCACTAGCTTTAGCAACGGATAGGCAGATTCCATTGGAGTCTCAACTCAGTACCATCGAGTTAGACACTCAAAATCAACCAAGTACTTCTGGTCTTAACACCTCTTCATTTTCAGTTTTAAATGTGTCACTGAAAGAAATTTTACCTCCACCTCAAGTGCAAAAACTGGTCATTTAAATTCCACTCCAGAAATTCAAGAACTCAAAGAAAAAGTTATTGAAAAGGAAACGAAACTAAGAAAACAACAAGGTAGGGCAGTAAAACGGCAACTTGTCATTGAAAATTACAGTTCTGACGAAGATGGAGAAGATGAAGGAATTCCTTAAAAAAGGTAAAGAAGACACATATGATGCCAGTTGCATTTACTGCAACGAGTTATTCTCTCACTCACGTATCAAAGAAAAGTGGATTCGCTATAAAGTTTAGTATGTAAATCGTGGTGCCACATTGAGTGTGCGGGTGTTAGTTACCGTTGCAAATCATTTATTTGTGAATTATGTACTTAATTTTTTGAGATTATGTGTATATTTTTGTACCCCACAAATTATTTTTTTTTATTAAAGCTTAGCTTAAAAAAGAAGTTAATAAGATAAAATAATATTTATTTACAACAGGGGCCAACATGGGCACATAATGTGCCATTGATGGACCCCTCATATTTATTTTTTAAAGGCGTTCATTATTAAAAAAAATATATGTTAATACAAAATTCACTCTTTCCTATATTTGACATCCAGTGATGAGACTGATTTTTGTATAAAAAAAATGAAAACAACAAAACTAAAGAAATGGTAACAATAATTTCTTAAGGGGTCCATCACAGGCACACTTCCCCTATTCTGCTTCCGGGTTTTTTTTCCCAGGAATTGAATGATAAAGGCGAAATTTAAATAGTACCAATTATTTTCACAAAATCAATAAACTTCTTCAAAATTCAAAATTACCTGATCTATTTACTCTTTTTCAGTTAATTTTTTTCCCAGAAATTCAATAATAAAGTGCAAATTACAGTAGTACCAATCATACCAAGACATAGTATTCTTTTTCAGCTGATGTTTGAATTCATTCAATGGAAAAGTCAAAATTTCAATAGTACTAGCCATTTTTTTCAAAATCAGTGAAAACTTCTTTAAAAATCAGTGAAAATTGTACATTAGTACTACCAACTAATCTTCCAAAGCCAAAAAATAATTAAAAATCTAAATAAATTCATCAACATGGTATTCCTTCTCAGTTAACTATTTTTTAGGAATTTAGTGGTACAGTCGGAACTTCAATAATACCAATGATTCTCCCAAAATGAAAATACATACATTTTCAAAGTGATTTCCAGTACAATAAAAAGAAAGTACTTTGAGCATTTAAAATTGTACTAAATGGACCTGTGCGTGGCCAGTACAATTTTTTCCATATCTAAAGAGAGGTTCTAGACATACATAAGGAGTTTGTTTTAAAATAAAATTCTCATATTTTAAAGCCAAGTCGATCAACAGTAAGAAAAATGAGAATCTCGTATTTTTTTTGCATACATTTTTGTTATTTAAAGAAAAAATATGTAATACCATACAAGGTATCCTATTTAAAAAAACATTTCGAAAAATGATTTTTTTGTGAATTTGTGCAAAGCATGGCGTTCTGCTTTCATCACGTTAATCAGCAGCAAAGAATGAATGTTTAGAATTAGAATGAAATTTATATCGATTTTAAATGATAGTTTTCTGATTTAATTTCTTAAGTTTTCTTTTTTAATTTTATTCTTTCCAATCAATTTCCTTTGTTATTCTCCAACATTTTCCTCCATCAACAAACCAACGCTCTTACAACAAATTAAATGTTAATATTCATATAACCTAACTATCTCGTACCACTGTCACCTATACAGTTCTAACTTATTTTACGGTTAATTTTTAAATTTTCCATCCGATTGGCTTTCCCCAAAAAAAAAATATTTTTAAAAGAAAAAAACACACACGCAGAAAAAAAAACAAAAACAAAAAAAAAAGTAACCAGACCAGAAAAACAACACAGAAACAGTAAAACACATAATAATATGAGCGAAAGACACTTTTGGACGTGAACAAACAAAACATTAAACATGGGCAAAAGCATTTATTGGGTTCCAAAAGTTTCTTTACTTTTCTACTTTGCTAAGAAAAAAATATTTTTTTCTTAGCAAAGTATAATTAATAAAAAAAAAATTAGTAAGGCAGCTTACCTTGTGACGTACCGGCCAACGTGTCGTTACCTTGCAGCGATTGATTCAGACCTGGAACGAAGAGGTCTACAGTTATTATTGCAGTTAACTTTCCAGTTAACTGCCTATGGCTTTTATTTTAAATAAATATTTATAAAATGTAACATATATTTATTTTTCAATATAATAATGAATTTTATTTAAAAACTATGGGTTCTCCTCTTTCACTAAATTTGAGTAATATATTTATGAAAAATGTTGAATCTGAAATTATTAATACATTTGATAAAAACCTAAAATATAGTGGCGATATATTGATGATATTTTTTTAATATATCACCTTAACGAAGTAGACTTCAATTTGTATATTACAGTAACTCCAATAAATTCACTCTCGAAAAGCAGGTAAAAAATATAAAATTTTGAAACTAGATTTTACAGTAAACTAACTCATACTAATAAATATCTTAATTTTAATTTTAATCATCCAAAGAGATGAGTGGTAAAATGTTTAAATGACCGTGCAAACATTATTTGTAAAAATCAAACTGAAAAAGATCTTATTAAAAATGTTTTACTACAAAACAATTATTCAAAGAATTTTTGGAAGAATAATTTAAAGATTTTGATAATCCGCGTATAAAACTAAGTCAACCACCTTTTGCCACAAATATTTTTTAACATTTGTTTTTTCTGATAAAATTGAAAAATTTGACATTTTCAGGATAGGAACTGTTTTTAAATCACAACGATTTCTATCAAAAAGTTAAACATTTTAATCAAAATGAATTAAAATAAAATATAATACACAAAATTGCTTGTACTTGTGCTAAATTATATTTCAAGCCTCGTTCTTCGAGATTACACATAACGTAGTACCTTGTAACTTATACATGTGACGCCACGAATTCCAAAGCCCTACAAAAAAAAAACTAAAAAGAAATACGCATGCGATCCCACCACTCTGACCTGGCCCTACGATCTTCCGCATTAACTTGTTTTCGTGCGGGTGACGCTACATCGATTTTTTAATTTAAAAAAAAATGGGTAATAGGAAGAGAAAAGTTTCCAATGAAGAACATATTTCTAGTGATGTTTTTAAACGTATCAAACGTTTAGAAAAAGAATTATTATCAAGGCGTAATAAGCAACAGCGTCAGCGTCGTAGACGGATAGTACGGCCACTATCATCGGGTTCGGGTTCCGAGAACGATAGTGGGCACAGCCGATAATGTTTTGTCGCTTGAGGCCAAAAGTGAAAGTATTTTAGACGTTGAAGATTTTACAAGTTAGTTCTTGTGTTTATGTATTTCCTATTTTTCTTTCTAGATTAGGGTATTTAAACCGTTTAGAGTTGTTGGTTTTTTTTTATACTTGTCTGGTTGTTTACATATATGTATTATCTTTTTTGGCCAAGGAAATATTAAAATAAATATTCGATTGAGCTTGATCTTAAGACGAGACATAATCGAAATAATAAATAATAAATTCTATAAGGTGAGACAAACCTTAAAAATCAATTTTGTTAATT
The DNA here is from genome assembly GCF_022605725.1 of Anthonomus grandis grandis. Taxonomy (NCBI): domain Eukaryota; kingdom Metazoa; phylum Arthropoda; class Insecta; order Coleoptera; family Curculionidae; genus Anthonomus; species Anthonomus grandis. Next base: position 7,775,100 of record NC_065563.1, on the reverse strand, counting down.
TTTAGCAGTAGCATAAATTTATGGTTTATTATCTATACAATAAGCTGACACATGAGATCAGATGGTATAGTTTTTTATTCTGAAATATTTGGTTTTTATTTCAGTGGACTGTAGTGGGGTCACTAATGAGAATGTCGCACCTGAAGAAAATTTTGAAGAACAAGATAATGAGATTCTTAGATTTCTTGGACTTGATCCTAAAGCAAATAACCATAAATTATTAAGGTTACAGGAGGACTTAGCATCACGCTGGAATGTTTGGATTTCTGAAGGCATTCCAACGTCAATGAAAGACGTTTTACTGGAAAAATATCCAATTAATGGGAATTGCAATTTGGAACCCCCCAAAATAAATCCAGAAATCCTTCTTAGTCTAGCTGAATCAGCTAAAAAACGTGATGAGCACTTTTTAGCCAACCAGAGTTTAATTGCTTTGGAAAGTCAATGTCAGCATTGGGTTCAGTAATATCTACCCTTTTTGAAAATAAGGAGGGGGGAGTAGACCACGCCTATGTATTGGAGACATTAAATGATGCTGGGAAACTGATGGCGGAAGTTTTTTATCGTCAATCAATAGCTCGTCGAGCATTTATTTCACCAGGAATGGATAAGAACATTAAACCCCCTTAGAAAAGAACAAAGTTGACAGTTTGCTTTTCGGAAAGGACTTATCTCAAAAAATTGATGAGGCTAAGGCAATCCAGAAAACTAGCTTAGCCTTAAAGCCTATGTCAACAATCAAGAAACCATTCCAACCATCGACTCAGGGTAACAAGAAGTTAAACTGGAAAAGCCCACCTGTTCGTTACAACAACACACGGCAGGTGGGCTCCAAAAATCTTGTTCGCTCTCAGATAAGTCAGGGAGCATCAAGATATCCCTTCCCAGTGAGAACCACATCTTATCCAAGGAGCACCCATATGCGTTATCAGAGCAGACGTCCAGACCAACGGAAGAATTAGTTAAGGTAAAAACCGTAGCTGGTGTACTTAAAAATTATGTTTCTCACTGGAGAGAATTAACATCCGATTCTTTTGTAATTTCTTGCATATCTGGTTATAAAATTCCATTTACCAGACTTGTTAAGCAAGATTTTTCTCCAATTGAACCAAAAAGGTCAAAAAAGGAAATTATTGATATTAAGCAAGCACTTAAAAATTTATTTAGTTGTGGTGCTATAGAACTTTGTAATTTTGAGGAGAATCAATTTCTCTCAAAATATTTTCTAGTGCCTAAGCCAGATGGTAGCAAAAGATTTTAAAACAATTAAATAAATTTATTGACACGGATCAGTTTAAAATGGAAGACATTCGAACTGCGTCAAAACTGTTGTCTCCTGGAGATTTTCTAGGATCTATTGATTTGCAAGATGCTTATTACTTAGTACCAATAGATCAGAATTATAAAACATATTTAAGATTTAAACTTAATGGTAAATAATACCAGTTTTGTTGTTTATCTTTTGGTTTATTAACTAGTCCTTATGCTTTTACTAAAATCCTAAGACCTGTAATTAATGAACTTAGAAGTAAAGGTCATATTTCCACAATTTATTTAGATGATATTTTATGTTTGGAAATACATATGAAAACTGTTTTCAAAATATTCAAATAACTATTGCTCTTTTGACAAAATTAGGATTTATTATTAATTACAAAAAGAGTAGTTTAATACCTCAAACTAAATGTAAATTTCTAGGTTTCATTATAAATTCCTAGCAATATTCATTAAGTTTACCTAAAAAGAGAATAAATAATCTTAATACTTCAATCACCAAATTTTTAAATATTAAAACCTGCACAATTCGAGAATTTGCCAGTTTAGTTGGCTCATTAGTTTCAATTTGTCCTGCTGTAGCTTATGGTTGGATGTATTGTAAACAACTGGAAAGACAAAAATTCATTGCTTTAGCTAAGAATAGTGGTAATTATGATGAAACAATTGAAATTTTAGATTTAAAATGGTGGTTTTTTAAGGTTACCAACACCTTATAATCCTATTCGTAAATTTAAATTCTTATGTGAAATTTCAAGTGATGCTTCTTTAACCGGCTGGGGTGCGTTTTGTAATAATCAAAAAACTTCGGGACTCTGGAGTTGGAGAGAGAAGAAGTTCCATATCAATCATTTGGAATCGCTTGCAGCATTTTTTGCCATAAAATGTTTTGCAGGCAACTTAAATGATTGTGAAATTTTGCTTAAACTTGATAATACGACGGCAATATCATATATTAATAAGATGGGAGGGATACAATTTCCGGAATTAATTAAGTTGGCTAGGCAGATACGGTAATGGTGTGAGTGTAGACGTATTTGGTTGTTTGCATCATATATTCCTTCAAAAGCTAATGTAGAAGCAGATGAACAATCACGTATAAATAATATTGACAAGGAATGAGAGCAGATTTTGCTTTTCAAAAAATTATAAAAAAATTTGGTTGCCCTAGAATTGACTTAATTGCTTCTAGGGTTAATAGGAAATGTAAATTATTTTATTCCCGGAAAAGAGATCCAGAGGCTCTCTCAGTAGATGCTTTTACAGTTTGCTGGGAGAATCTGTATTTTTATGCATTCCCTCCCTTCTCCTTAATTTTGCGCGTTTTAAAGAAAATAATCCTAGATAAGGCAGAAGGTGTATTGCTTGTTCCTTTTTGGAAATCTCAAGCTTGGTTCGCGTTATTTAAATCTTTATTAATAAAAGAACTAATTATTTTTAAGGCTTCTCCTAACTTGTTAATATCTTCTTGCAGGAACCTGCGGCACCCACTGGCAGACAAATTTATTCTAGTTGCAGGGAAGCATATTTATTAAAAAACCTTTCGGATTCAACTTTAGAAGTATAAATAGCATCATTATCAGATTCTACTATAAAACAGTATGATGCAGCTCTAAGGCGGTGGTGGAAGTTTTGTGAGGAAAAGAGTTTCAACCCTTATAATGTGTCAGTTAATATTTTACTTGAATTTCTTAGCTGGTTGTTTAATAATGGAGCTTCATATAGCATGATAAACACTGCTAGATCAGCTGTATCTTTATTGTCTACTCGAGAAGTTGGGAAAGATCCACTGGTATCCAGATTTTTTAAAGGCCTTTATAGAAAGAGACCAACAAAAACTAGATATAAAAGAACACAGGGACACTTCTATTGTTTTAAATTTTGTTAAGTCCTATTTTCCAATAGAAACATTATCTTTTAAAAAGCTAACTGATAAAACTGTAATTTTGTTAGCTCTTATAACTAACCACAGATTTCAAACGTTCTTGTTGATAGCTATAAATAACATAAATATATATGCATCCAAATTTGAAATCGAGATCACAAGTCTGATAAAAACCTCAGCGCCTGGAAGAGACCAACCTATATTAGTTTTACCTTTTTTTCTGAGAAAAATCTGAGCTATGCGCAGCTAAGATTTTAATACATTATCTAGAACGTACATCTACTCTAGAGGACATGTTAAAAACTTATTTATATCATTCAATAAACCTCATAAAGCTGTTGGTGCTCAAACTATTAGTAAATGGATTAAGTCCATTTTATTCCGAAGTGGTATTGATACTTCAATATTTAAAGGAAATAGTTCTAGGCATGCAGCCACTTCTAAGGCTTTTAAAAATGCCATATCTTTAGATCTGATTCGTAAAACTGCCGGGTGGACAAAATCCTCCTTGGTTTTTGCAAAGTTTTATAACAAACCCATTATTCCTGATGAGCAGGAGTTTGTTCAGTCAATTCTTGAGGGTTGTTAATTTGTTTTTTGTTAGAACCTTAAGAAAAATCATATACATGTTATTATATTATTATAATATTATTAATGTTAGAGTTTCTGTTGTCTGTTAATATTAAATTAAATTTATTATGTTAAATAATGAGTTAAGTTGTGTGTTTATTTTTTCAATTTTCGTTATATATTATACTTGGGCGGTAATAAATAATAAAGTACACAAAAATGCCTTTTGATAGCTCTAAACTTCTACGTTATGTGTAATCTCGAAGAACGAGGCTTTCATATAATTACGATCAAACTTAATCGTTTAATTTTATTTTATTTATTTATTAAACAGGCAAAAACGAGTTTGCCCGTAACAGAAAAATATTAAAACGTAATTGAAGCATTTTTTTAAATTTAGAAATAGAAGACTGCGGTTATGAAAAAAATACATTTACAAACATTTTGAGCAAAAATTGACATTTATTTTCCACTTGTAATATAAAAATAGAGGCTCTAAGTTGTATAATATTATTTAGAATTGAGTTTATCAAATTATTTTATATTTTAGCATATAGTAGGTACATATGTAATATTTTATGTTACTATAATTACATAGACTAGTCAATAGCTTAGTCAGGGTTCATGCCAGTTAATATGCAGAACTATGTCAAATAATGTAGAAATATGTTTATTAATAATTGTTTTATGTGTAATAGTTTAACTAAGCAATTTTGGATTCTTTGTACTAAATTATTAAATTAAAAGATATACTTATTTTAGATATGAGAGAAACAAGCTGTTTTATTAAAATATAATTAAACCTCCCGTTATCACACCCTAAGGCAACTAATGAAAAAACTCAATAGAGTATAAAAACATTCACAAATGTACGTCTAAGGGAGTCTCTCGAGGTTAATGTGGAAAATTTTATTTAAAAATCTAAAAATTTTGAGAAAAACGTGACATGTTCATGTAGTTTTCTCATTTTTTATTAAAGCAGCCAAAAAAATGTCAAGGTAAAAACTAAATAAAGTAAAGAAAGAATAAAAAAAAATTAAAACTCAAAAAATCTAGTCTCAAAAACGAGTTCAAAAATTTAAAATAAGGATAAAGAACAAATTAATTTTTGTGTCCCTACGTATTGTAAGAATTTTTTGATAAACCCCTGAAAATTCACTAATTGTTAAAAAAATTGCTTCGTTTGGATTTTTCAATTTTCATTAATTATTGCGTTTATACGTTTATCTATATTACTACAAACATTCGTAGGCTATGTTTTTAGGTAAAAACTTCAACGTTTTGACCTATTTAATTACATTTTTCTTTGTGATGCTAATACTGGAAAGTTGTAATTGAAACAAATAAAAGATTTTGATTAATGATATTAAACAGTACGATCATCTAAGACATCCCAAAGATGTTCGGTGATGATGGGCTTTAAGTGGTTCTCCCATTTTTTATTTAGTTAAATATAAAATAGAGTTTTCAATACTTTCACGGATGTTAAAACCATAAAATAATCAATATATTATTTAACAAGAACTATTATAACTAATAAAAATGTCCATCTAGATCTACTTCAGTAAGTAGCAAGGAAATTGTGTATCCAATGGGTCTATGTTATATGCAAAATTAATATTATATAATCGAGGCAGTAGCGACTAAGAGTAACTAACAATAATATCATAACTATAAAATAAACTGAGTTGCTTCCTCAATTTTAACAAAGGAACCAATTACGCTAATTAAAGCAATCATAATGTTAAATGAAAAAAATCCACAGCTATTCGGTTAATTTTAATAATACACGGATTTCTTTGCTAAAGAGAGACTATAGAACAAGAAATAGTTAAAATTTATTAACATTTATTAGGACTCTCACCCTTTAACTATTAAAAAAGTAACTTTTGTATTTTCTTTGTTACTTTTCGAAGCAGTTTATCAAAGTTAAAGAAGTGTCAATTAAAAAAAAAGTCTTTGATTAATTGTCCCGAGAAACATCAAAGAGATACAAAAAAGATAAATATATTTTATTTACCTTGATAGCAGTAGTAGATTTAACTAACGATACGTTTGTTCAAATTAGCTCTTTTAATTCAATAAATAGGTTTCAAATACAATTTCGTCCTTGCCAATTTCAATAGAAAATAAAGTTTGGTGGGGTATTAAAAAGCAGAAACGGGCTCAGAAGTTGATAGATAAAACCTCAGCCAACTTCTGGATTTATATCAAAAAGTTTACGGTACCTAAGTAAATTATTGTGTTTAAGAATTACTAGACTTACGTTAAAGATTTAATAGTAGGTTTCTTCTAAATACGTGTATTTTATTCTTCTTTTCAATAATTGAGCGTATGAGATGAGTATTTTCTAAATGGATATTTACTGAAATATTGACGTATTAATAAGTAACTAAAATATTAATTTTAGCAGTGATTTTATCAATTCTGTTGACTCTCAATACTTTAATGCAATATAGTTGCCTTAGTTTGCAGATTGAACAGGGTAATGAATATTTGACTAAATATTTCTAAAGCTACTTTTACCAAATAACATTTCATATTGCTTTGATATGATATAATAATTAACACACCAGGTGGTATTTTAAGAAATGTAAAAAAAACGATATTTTGTTGAATATGCAGAGTGAGTTGGGAGGAGCGCACTAAATTCCAAATGAGTATTGTACAATTGATTTTTGTTTAAAACCCCATATGTGTTTATGCGATTTTTATTTGTTTTCAAAATATAGCGTAATTACAAACCAACTAAATTTCCTTTATTAACAGGGTTTTAATTATAGCGATGTTTTAACTAATATTCAAAAATACCGCCATTAACCTCTAAACACATTTCTAATGCATCGAATTAGGGTCTTCCGAGTGTCGATTTTTACTTTGTACTTCCCATTTTTAAGTCAGCACAACTGGCCATAGTCCAGTGGTCTGAGATCTGGAGATCTTGGAGGCCAACTACTATAATAGGACTACCGCAACCAATCTGTAGTCCTGGAAACTCTTATTCCAAATATTACTTGACCTGACGGGCGAAATGTATGGACTCTCCATCGTGCTGATGGTACATTTGCATTCTGATATTTAGAGAAACTTCCTCTAATGGTATGGGTATAAGCCTTGCTCGTGGATTGTCTTGATTACTCTTTTTTGGCGAAGGACCAATTGACTAGCAATTCTTCGTGAGCTGGTCGTTGCATTTCCTTTTACCACGTTCAGAATATTTTCTTTTAACTTTTTCTAAACCTGGTCGAATCTATTCAGGTATTACATTAGTACTAGGCAGAGTTCCGGTCTCATATAGTTTGTTAAAAACTCTGATAAATACGTTTTTGTCAGTATTTCTCTGGTGTGGAAATCGTCGACGGTATTCTTGAACAGCAGCTATTACAAAAGCCGTAAACAAAAACCATATTTGCCTATTCTAAATTTAAATACGCAAAAATCTGAATTTGACTTTTCTCGTACCCGTACTTACTTGAAAATAAACGCGTCAAATATACTTACACTGACAATATTAGAACAACCAAACGAATAAACAATCGGTACCTACAGCATTTCTAATAAGAAGCAGTGAGGTATTTAAAACATTTTAATTACGCTATAATTTTAAGACAAATGAGAATCGGATAAAAGCATATGAGTTTTTTGAATTTATTTTCAGGTGTAAAATACTCCTCTGTAGTTTGGTGCGTTCCTCCCGAAAAATCCTGTAGATGTATGCTAGTTGTTCTACAGACTGATTAGGGACATGAATTCTAAAATAACACTGCGGAAAAAATTAAAAAAATCATGCCATTAATTTTGTTAATTATTAACACTTAGATTGGTCATACACAGTATGCATTTACTTTTTTTTGTATTGGCTCTCGTTCGTGAGATAAAGGAGACAAGATAAGAAATAATTGGAAGTATTCACAAATAAATCAGTTCACATATTTTTATTGAACCTTGAAGTGCTCAGTTTAACCAACTGAATAACTGACTAATAACTGAATTTAACTTAATCACCTAACGGTTTTTGTTATATATATGTGGCAAATATTATTTTCAGAGGCAAAGAAAAAATATTACAGAGTTTGCTGAAAAGACCTATCAAGCATACTTTGGGGTAAACACCTTACACAGAAGAATAAATATTGGGTGCCCAATCTTGTGTAGAATCTTTGCGATACTGGAGTCAAGGAGGACATAAAGAGCTTATATTGAGTACCGATGATATGGAATGAGCCAACTAATCATTTTAATGATTGTTTATTTGGGTTTTGGACTTTGTACTTGGGTTTATCCCAATGCGGAATCGTCTAAACCCGCAGTATTGCACAGCGATAATTTGCCAATTGCACTGTTTTCCGGATCATTTACTACAAACTGTGATGACGTTGAAATGTTGTCAGACAATCGACAGTGCAAGTGAGTTCGAAGTAAGTAGTTCTACAAAACAAGGATTTTTAAAAAGGAGGTCAATGACTTGATTCGTGATTTGAATTTATCAAAAAAATCGGACGAAGTGCTTACTTCCAGACTAACACAAAAACACTCTCTTCAACCTGGTGTTACTATTACATCAGGTCCAGGGAGCAAGACATTCTTCGTTACTTTAGCGAAGAAGACAGTCTTTCCAGTATTTTGTAACAATGTTTCCGAACTATTAATTAATATGGGCCTTACCGAATATAAGCCTGAATATTGGAGGCTTTTTATAGATAGCTCAAAAAGAAGTCTAAAATGTGTATTGCTGCACAATGGAAATATATTCGCTTCAGTTCTAATCGGTCATAATATATCAACATGTCTTATACAAATATTGCAGGTTTACGAGATACAGAGTATTTAAAGTTAGAATTTTAATTTGAAATTTCTTAATGTGATTTTAAGCAGTATCGTCTTGAAAATTGGTGACTTTTGTAGTGAATTTAGCATTATTTATACAGGGCGTTAGTAACACCCTGTTACTTAGGAAAATTACAACATATCTTTTTTGCCTAATCAGTTATGGCTAAAACGACTAGAAAATCTAAAAAGGCAGTTCAATTTTGAATAAAAAAGGTACTCTTGTTTTTCATGTAACTCTATCTTGACTAAAACTGAAAAATTGTAAAACAATAATCTTAACGGTAATAAAAAAGAAACAAAAAATAAAAAATAAAAAAAAGTCACACTAACCAAACTTACTTCCTAGGGCGGCGGGGTCGGCCGCGAGGGCGGCCATACTAAAATTAAACCCCCCGGCAGCAGTGGCGAATAGTTTATTACTCTCTGATGGGGTGAGGTAGGGGGCTATGGGGCTGTCGTGGTCATCGTGATCCCCCGCCGAACTGCCCCCCGAGTGGGGACCGTGGGGTAAATTGTTCGGACCATTTTCATTCGGTGCATTTTCTCCCGAGTCATTACTGAAATTTAAAAGTTATTTTAGGGAATTCGTTTTTTGGAAAACACACAAACTAAACTAACTCAACGCTTAACTAAAGCATATCTTCCGGAAAAGTTATGGGAGATTTCAATACTTAAAACTCTAATATTTACTTCCATAGACTCATACAAATAAGTATCGGACAATGTCAAAAAAATTAAACTATAAGACCTAAACGTACAACTTTAAAAAAAAACAATAAAAAATCTATAATTAAATAAAAACTAAGAATATAAGAAAACTACAGCTTTTAACAAACAAACAAATACGAATTATGGGAGTAAAGACGAGACGCTGCAATTTAAATATTCTGTTACCGTATAAAAGGAATTTTTAATTAAAATTCTTTTCAATGAAGCTTTAAAATTATTAACCATTCAAATTTTTTTATTTTAATGGGAAGATTATTGTATAAGTTAATTGGTAAAACTAATGGGCTGTTTGATTAATTAATGTTTGGATAAATCCAAATTTAAGTTAACCCTAGTGGGTACCTCAAGACAAAGAATAGACAGGTTACGCTTTATATGCATGACCGAGTTGAAAATAAATAGGCAAGGAAATGCCATAATTTTCAAGTCTGGAAAGAGTGTTCTACAAGAAAATGTATAAAGCTTAAATAAAATAGTTCTAATTATTTTTCTCTGGGCTGTAAGAACTTCACCACTTCTAGAACAGTTACCCCAACACATATGACAAACATGACTGGACATAACCACAGTAATAAAGAAGTATCAGGCCAATATCGATTTTATTACGTAACTGCCAGATCACATATGGCAAACTACCCAACGGTTGGCACTTTAAGGAAAGTTCTATTTTTACGTCCGATTTTTAGGCCTTTTAATTATTTCTTTTTAATATTGAGGTAAATTTATTGAATCGATATAGATACTATTTTCTAATAAAGGAATTTACGTATTTTTTTGGTGCAAGGCTTCCCTGGAAAAATGTGCCTTTCCACTTCGAGCAGAACCAATCTTTGGAAAACGATATCTATTAATACAAACTCCAGCAGGTCAAATTGATGGCTGGTAAACCTGATTAATATGGTGTAATGGATTTAATGCTGTAAAATTTATTTTTCGAACTAGGCGCCATTAGTTACTTAGTTCGCTACACTGTGAGAAAATAAAAATATTTAAGAATCCTCCTAGTAGTCCAGTCAATCTGTCATTTCAAAAATTGTCAATTTGTGAAGCCCATTAGTTTATTTACAGATCAACATGGCTAATGAATTTTCAAATAAAACATTTGTGTGCCGTTTTCTTTCAATCACATTAACAACTATATGAATAATAATAAATGCCGTTTTTATTTAAAAATTGTAAACTCATGGTATTAGTTTAAGAGAGCAATGCTATTTTATCTAACCATCTAACTAAGATAACGTGCACCTCAAAATAACTGTGTTGCTATGAACTGAGAAACAAGTTTTTTAAAGGTATGCAGGACTTTCTGAAAAAACTGGCTTATAAGCTAGAGTAGAGAGATGCATTTAGTATATCTCTCCTAAAATCAACCATAGGGATGCCTTAAATAAAGACGTTCAAATTTTTTACCGTTGCAGCAAAATTTGAGACAAAAATGTTAAAGTTTCTCTAAGCTGTATTATTTTTTTTAAGTGACTGCCAATAAATTACATTACAATACAATCTTGACATATAAAGCAGAATCTTGCTAATGAAAACTAAATAATTTACCGTTAAGCATATAAAGAAGTTTAAGTTTTGGCATAAGCACCCTGAAGTTAATGAGATACGTGTTTATCAAAGTTTAGTTCCTTATCAATCCATACTTGAGAGAGTGAGATCTAAATAGTATAAATTTTGGTTTTGAGCTATTAATAACAACTTTATGAGCCTTAGACATTACATAGCCTTAGAGTATATATAGTGTACAGAACCAGCTATATCTTCAGAGGAAGACGACAAATTAATTTGGGTATCATCCGCATACTGATTAGAACGACATTTTTCTAAATGCCTATAAAAATTGCAAATGGGTATAGAGCAAATAAAAGTGGACCTAAAATTAACCTTGGGGAAATACCACAGTTAACACTTAAATAATAAGACACTATTGATAACAAACCCTCAAAATATCATCTTATATATGCAGAAGAGTAGTGGTAATGCTATGCCCAGTTCGGGTTCGTGGTAATAATTTTATTTGCTTAAGATAAGGCTTTATCTGATCAGATATAACTCTGTTAAGAATATTGGATGATGATAATGGCAAGACCCTCTAGAATTATTTATTTTTAGTATAAGAATATCATCAGACAACGTCCAACAGTTTAGGAATTTACAATAACTTCATCAAGTATGTAATAAGTTAGTCATGGCTTTACTAAGAACAGTATTTTAGAATCAACATTATCAACCCAGGTCTGCACTTTTTCATTTTAGAAATTATTTTATCAATATCAGTACTAGTTATATTGGAAAATTTAAATGAATAAAAAACATTTGGATGTTTATTATTAATTAAACTGTTATTAGAAGGATCAGTAATATTGAGAAAACTTTAAAACAGGGCAAAAATCAGCATTGAAGCTTTTTATTTAACATAAATATTTAGATTTCGCAAGGTTTTCCAAAAATTAGTCAGTTTAAGTTTAAAAGACCTTTTCCATCCTTGCCTGGAAGGCGGTTTTGCCACACGTCTCATATTTTATCATATGATTTAGTTCACATATCGATCAAGGCAAAGTATTCTCAAACAACAATTCCTTGTCATCTTTTTTGGATCATATGGCAACAACGCTTGCTCCACTACACGAATTTTAAAAATTATCTTGTACTAGCATGCTTTATAAAAACAGGCTTACCAACAGAGCAGTGTTGTCACGCATTTCTTTTGTTTACCACATATTTTCTTCGACATATTAATAATATTAGTTAATTTACATACCGATCAGGGCAACGAATTTTCAAACAACAAATCTGTTGCTTGTTGTTTGAAAAACTGCCGCTTTTTTTTCAATTACATAGCAACAACGCTAACCCCTGTAGTTGAGAAATTATTTCAATACTTCCATGCTCATCGGGAAGGCGGTATTGCCTTACATTTTATCATTTATCTATAGACAAATCTATTGCGCTCCTTTTTGGAACGAATTCTTCCGATTATCATTTTTTCACAAGCAGTGTTGCCTCATGATTAAGTTTACATATTTATAAAATAATTTAATGTACATATTCGATTCGAAACATATAGAACCATTCGAACCATACAAGTAGGGCGATTTTGTTCCTCGTTAATTCTTATGTGGTTTAGTAAACATATTAATAAAGCCGTCGAAGTGCTAAAATTTTTCCTAAATCCAGATTGGCAAACCGGAATTATATTAAAAGATGCGGAAAAACTAAATATCTGATTATAAATATGTTTCTCAATGACCGTAGATATAGCTGGCAGTATACTTATTGGTCTTAAATCTGAAATTTCCTTCCTGAAAAATGCGTTTTTTTCACGAATTATTACGTGTTTTGTATAATTTCTTAATTGTCGTAATACTGCAAATCTGGGTTTGATTTTGATTTTTGAAATTTTTTATACGCACCGTCTCTTAATTCTATTAAAAGTTTAATATTGTCGGTGATGCATGGGCAGAATGGCTTATTTTTCCTTATTTTAGTTTTAACAGGAATATGCTTGTCTAAAAGCATGGTTATGTTTTTATTGAAAAATTGATTTTATCGTCTATATTTTTTAAATAATAAATACGTTTCCATGGAATGGCTAATCCATCCGTGATAAAATTGTTGTAGTTTAAATTATTGTAATCTCGAAACATATTCAAAAATAGAAAAAAATTAAATTATGATCGGATATTATCTCTGAAATTGGAATCGATTGTGATTTTTTTGGATATTAATTGTTTTTCTAGATATTATGAAATCAATAAGACTACCATTACCTGCATTTAAGTCTATTCTGGTAGGTTCAACAATATTTTGTGTCAAATTAAAACTTTCCAAAATAAAACTTATCCTATTACTATACAAATTTATTTTCAAGAAGTCAATATTAAATTCGCCCACCAGAAATATGTAGTCATAGTTTATAAACAAGGATTCAAGCATTTTATTCTAAATCATTTAAAGACGTTGGTATGCTCTTTGATGGAGGGCAATAAATTGAACAAGTGCGAATGATTGTTTTTTAATTTTAAAAGCTATTCCAAGGCTCTCAAATAAGTCTGCTTCATGATTTATTTTGACAATATTAATGTTCTTTTTTAAATACAAAGCAATTTCTCCTTCGCGCCCCTGTCTACCCGTCTTAAGAGTCGATAGCCAGGCAGATTAAAGCGATTTGTTTCTGTGTTGCCATCTAACCATGTCTCGGTAATAGTAAAAAAATCGAAAGGACATTGAGATAGATAGTAAGAAAATTCTTCGAAACTTGTATTTAAGGATCTTATGTTTAAATGGCCTACTATTAAATTATTCAAAGGGCCTCTGCTTCGAGTCATCCGACCTTCGCCGACTATACAAATCTCTAGCCATTATCGATCAATAGTTTCCCTGTGTTCTCCTGTACAGGAGAAAAAAATAAATACTTCATGGTGCTAACCAAAAACATAAATTCACCTCCCATAAAGAATCCCTACAAATTTAGGCCTGTCTAAGGAACAAGCCGCTAAAAAAATATTTTTTTTTCTTTTTTTGATAGATTTTATTTAATTTCGTAAGGCACCTACATAAATTCTGTATCACACACATACAGGGTGTCCGGAAAAAGGAGGCCAATCCGCCGGCCATATATAAAGTGGACCAAAATAATGCGACTTTCGTTATGCCATTTTTTAATTGGGCGCTCGGTATTCAATATACAGGGCGTCAAAATGAGAAATATAAAATTGTTTTTTTGAAGTAAGTCGAGTGTTTTATAAGATATTAAATTAAAATTTGGTGTGAGGAGGTTTTTTGTAACGAGAAATTAAAATCCGTTCACCGATTTGTTATATCTTGCAAAGGGCGCTACCTGCGGTATATTGCTTGTGTTAAAAATACCAAAACTTTTTTGTACCACTGTATAATAAAGTTCTAGTAAAAAATTCTAACTATCCAATCTTTTCTTGTAAAAAAAGTATTCTTAGTAAATGTCGGCCTGACAATCTCTTTATTAAATATCTTAATTTAATAATGAAGATACTTCTTTCTAAACAAATTGGCTGACCTCGGGCACCAGTAACTATTTACGTACTGTCAAATTTAAACGCTTCTAATGCTCTTAACAAGTTTCTCAATTACCCCTAAAATAAATCTACATTTTTTAATTACATATTTGTATTTGGTGTGTTTTCTTACAACTTGATATGGTAAATTCAAATTTAATGTTACGACGAGGGTTCTCACTACATACACGGTTTTTTATACTTTAAAGGGTAATAATTTTCTTATGGTTGGTTAAATATTTAAAAAAAAAAAAATTATCTATCTTTTTCACGTAAAAGAGATATCTTGGTCAAAGTCGCTACGAGCCAGCGTTTTCGAGATTTTTGGAATTAAAATAATAAATGCATTACATTAACGTTTTATTTTATATTTTTTATTACAAAATATTCTTTATTTAGTGAAAAAAAAATACCCAAAGTCTTTACGACAAATATCTACTTTTAAAAAAGCCACTTGGTGGAACATAAGTTAACAGTTGTTCAAAATGTGAAACTCTAACATAGACCAAGAAATGTACCCTTATCCGAAATGGCGGATATGGTTTTGATGTTTGGTAAGTTTTAAATATTATTGTAAATAGTAATTCCCTTTCAATTCTCAACTAGAAATATGCCCAGACATTCCCAAACCGATTTCATTCCAAAATAAAATATTTTTTGAATTTGATTAACGTTGATGAGAAATATTGGGTAAACCGAGACACATAAAGCCTTATAACAAATTATTTGCTGGTGGCTGGTGTCTGGTTTTACCTGAACCGAAAATTTGGTAATTTTGCAATTACATTTAATATAATAATTCAAGATTCACTATAGTCAATAAATTGCAAAGTGAGACTAAAAAATGGTCAGAAAAAAACGAAACGTCATTAAAATAAATCTCAAAGTCTTTTAAAATGGTTGGTTGAAATATTTGTCAACATGATAAAAACCCATCAAAAATTAGCCTATTTTTCATATTAGCCCTAAATTTTCCATAATTTTTAGTTTGCCTAATGCCATTTGATATATGGATGATTTTCACACAGAGTTTTTTTTAATTTTTTATCTCTGTTCTCCTAGATAGGAAATAGGAGCATATTATTATGTCATAAGACTTTTTATTGGCATTTCATGCCCAGTATGTAGAAAAAAAATGTTTTGACTCGATCAACTGGTAAACTTTCCAGCCAGTTTTAGTGAAAAACCGAAAAAGTGCCAATAATTTCTTTCTGGTTCGTTTTTAAACAAAAATGCTAAAAGACTTTTTTTTTGACTTTTAAAAGGGGCATCCATTGCAAAAATAAAAAAAAATTAATTCTCAGTACTTTTTGAGAAAATTGCCATTTTTAGTTTTGAGTTTTTTATGATTTTCTCCCAGTGTATGGAAAATAAAGTTAAAACTTCTTTTTCCATGCATAGCTGTGATTATTCCTAGCAACTTTTATCTTACCCGAATGTCGTGGATGCATAGATTTCTTGCAAAAAAATAGAATATTAATTTTCTACTTGTTTTCCTATGGAAATAAAAGCTTGTGCCATAGGACGTTTTTTATTAGTCCTTTATGATCCGTGTACTTATCCAAATCGGCATTTCAATCCTATGACTTTCATCCTACTATACTACTATACTGCCGTTGAACATACGTGTACAATATTTTACGAAGTCAACAGCTTTACCCATCTTTTACCCGATGATCCCGAGGCAAGACTTAATATGTGAAATGAATAATAGAAATGTGGATTTTATAAGGACGATTCTGTTTACTGACGTAGCCACGTTCACGAGAAACGGCATGACAAATATCCATAACGCACACATATGGGCTGAAGAGAATCTAGGGCCATAGTTGAGACACATCATTCAGTAAATTTTAAAGTCAATGTGTGGGTGCAGGTGTTGTGGATAACTTTCTCTTAGGACCTGTCATTTTACCAGGTTATTTGATTTGAGTTGATTCTCCAAAAAATACTGCCCGATTTGCTTCTAAATTTAAGACAAAATCTTTGGTTTCAACTCAACGGTGCTCCGGCTCATTTTGCTATAGATGTTATGGAACAAATTACATCAAGTATTTCCTAATCACTGGATTGGTCGGGGTCAAGATGCTCCGGTTCCGTGGTCACCTCATTCGCCCGACCTTACACCTTTGGATTTTTTAGTCTGGGGATGTATGAAAGACTTTGTGTATATGGTTCCGATTTTAAATGAGGATCATTTAAAGTGGTTTACGGTTTGAAACCAAATATTTTTCAAAGCCTTAGATTTTTGGTAATAAAGAAGGCTCTTATGTGTGTACAAATGAATGCAGATCACGTAGAACAAATAATTTAGGGTCATTATTCTTTGATTTTTATTATAATAAGTAACTTAGCATTAATTTAGAAAAAACAATTTACGTTTATTTTTTTAACTTGTTAAAATGTATCTAGATTTTAAAATTAAGATATCTAATAAACGGACTCTCAGGCCGACATTTACTAAGAAGTGTATATCTAAGCATATAATAAATAATATAATTACAAATAAAATACCAACATCCCCGATCTGATTTTAGTCGGTAATGATTAATATATCATAAAAAAACAAAAACCCCTATATATGCCCTTATTCATTAAAAAAAAAACAGGCTTACCAACAGAGCACTGTTGTCGCGCATTTCTTTTGCTTACCACATATTAATAATATTAGTTAATTTACATACCG
The DNA here is from genome assembly GCF_022605725.1 of Anthonomus grandis grandis. Lineage (NCBI taxonomy): Eukaryota > Metazoa > Arthropoda > Insecta > Coleoptera > Curculionidae > Anthonomus > Anthonomus grandis. The sequence continues at coordinate 7,758,089 of NC_065563.1, read as the reverse complement.
ATCAGGGCACATAATTTTCAAACAAAAAATCTGTTGTGTATTTATCATTTATCTATAGACAAATCTATTGTGCTCCTTCTTGAAACGAATTCTTCCGATTATCATTTATTCACACGACGTTTTTGCTGCCACATTTTTCCTGCGCTTACCTATTCTCATCTGGCTGGTTAGTGCTGCACATCATCTCTATAGGTTCATTTTTGACGTTATTCTCATTGCTATCGCTGTGACACCGTGAAAGGGGATGGGTGGGTGAGGGGGAGCATGGGGAGTTCTCTCGGTCCGTACTGCTAATGCCATTTCCTGCAATAGAAAAGGACAACTATAGACTCTTAATTCATATACAGCGATTCCGAGTGGTACCTTCAACGATTTCCGATTTAGTCAACGGAGACGAATTTATATTCAAATTAAGGGCGTTATTTTTCATGGCACTGGGCGAGAAGTCGGCGGGCTGAGTCTGAGGCGGATTATGTGATAAATTCAATTCGTTATTGTTGTTATTTCCTATAATGTGTTCTGATCGGGCTCTCTTATGGTCGGTTTCCGGATCGGACGATATCCTTCTGGAAAACATTTCCAAACGTTACTTACTGTCTGCCTAGGATTATGTCATTCATTTACCTGTCAAATCGTTCTCGTCTGTACTGCATTGCCGCCCTCCTTAAAAGCTGATTGACAGTGGCTCCATGTGGGGGGGACGAGGGGGACGTAAATAGGGCATCCTCCACTAATTTATCCGTGTAAGTGTGATGGTTGGGGATCGGGGGAGTGGGGGGTGCTTGGTGTTGCTGTTGAGATCTTATTAAGCTTTGTACTTGTGCTAACTGGAAATTACAAAAAGATGACAAAAGAGAAGAAGAAGAATAAGAGGATTTCTTACCTGTTCTCTTCCATCTCCATGTTGCTGCGTAAGTCCGCTGACCCTTAAGACTTCGGCGGTTTTAAGGAAAGAAGACAGAGATCGTTGATGGACATTTACTTCTCCATGGTAAATGAACTCCACTAGGGCATGGAGGTCGGTCCAAGCAACATCTTGGAGTACTATCACAGGGTGCTTACAGGGTGTCGACTAAAAAAATTCATTATATTTGGGTATAAATAAACGGTCCATTTCGCAAGCTATTTATAATCTAAAAAATCTATTGTTTAACTATTTATGTGCCAGAAATATTATAATTATTATTCAATAGAAAAAAGTTAATCGTCTTTGCAAGATTAAAGCCACGCGTCCCATATTACATATTGTTCTAGGTTATTCAAATATCGAATTGAAAAGTTTCGATATCGTTGCGGTAATGCGAGCAAAAAAAATCATATTTTGTAATAGATAAAAATAACCTTTAGTTTTTTTATGGGTTATAAATGCGGGCTTTAATTAAAATTGCAATTGCGATTACGCTATCATTGCTAATACAATATCAAGCAATGCAGCCTTTTAACGTTAATTTATGAAAAAAGCCGTTGAAAGTTTGGAAATTTTAGGCATATTGGTAACGTCGCGACTACGTTCTACGACTACTGAACTATTTTGGACTTTTAACAAGAGATATACGGCAAACTTTGCTTAATATTATACTTTCCAGTTTATGGAAATGAAAAAACCCCTCTTTAAAAAAATAAATATTTATTATTATTAAGTATTGCTTTGAACTTTTAATAAAACTCGTAGCACATCCTTTTTTCAATATCGTCGCCTTAAAGTGTAAATCTGCTAAGTCCATTTTTGGCTAAAATGCGTTTTTTCGAAAAACCGGCAGCACTATATATTCTACGTTGATTAGTTAACCTGCCAACTACAAATGTGTAATAATAATCCTTATTTTATACGATGAGAATGACAGCTAACTTCCGCCGACTCAAATCCACTTTGTAAACACCATGTACACTTTCAATGGTGATCTTGTGAGAACGTGTCGCAATTGAGTTTAATGTACATTCTTAATTTTAAGTTACGTCTAGTATTTTGGGCGTTTGAAATAGTTGTTAAAACATTGTCATCCAAATTGCATGCAGCAATTATTTTTTATTCAGCGGTAATTATCGTTTATTATTTTAATAGGACTTGCCAGTATTTCTTAAATGTTTTTTTTTAAATATCATGAGGAGAAAACAGTTTTTCTACTTAACAAAAAACTTAAACTAAATTAAACTAAAACAAAAAACAAAATTAAATATTATTATTAATTAATTTTCTTACAATTAGACAAATTAAATAAAATATAATATTTTAGTACAGCAATAAGTTACTGTTATGGTATTTACTTTTATAGAAAAGCGTGTTAACCACAATAAGCAATAAATTGTTTGCCAAAAAAAATTAATATTTATGTATCGGCCAAACAGCAAATGAAACCGAAGACTCAGAGCCGGAAGAAGACTCTGAGCATAATACTTGGGAGTATTCTTTTGAGGAAAGCAGTGGTGTACACTCAATTCCCCTGTCGTTGGAGTTATCAATGGATATATCAGACTCTCCCATAAAAGAAAATCAACCCTTTGAAAATTTCCAAATAGCCGAAAATGTGCAAATTGATTTTATTGACGAAAAGGGGCAAAAATTAGATAATTGTGAAGAAGTTATTGTACAGAATGAAATTCCTTTACTGGACAACTTAAATGAAGCTCCTCGTGCTTCTACATCAGGAATCAATCATATTAAAAAACAATCCAATATCTACAATTTCTGATATTTCCGATGATGAAGCTAGCAGGTTGGTACTATATTCGGATTCCGACTCAGGCTCATCTTATAGTTATCCGACAAAAAGTAAAAAACGTAAAAAGCGCTTTCAAGTACAAGAATCAACGTGGTCTGCTGAAAAAAATAGAAAGTTAAGTAAAGGGGTCAAAGTTACTTGAAATAAAAATGGAAAATAGACCTATGACAATCCAAAAAAACCTCGTACAATGAAGGAAAGGTGAAAATGTAAACTAAACCCTAAAGGAATGTTAAAATGCTCTGCAGTAAATGAAGGTCAAAGGCAACTTATGGAAAATGACTTGGGCGGAAAAAAAAGTTTATGTAAACACTCTTGTCTTTTCTATGCCACCTAAAATACACAGAAACCGACAAAAAGAAAATGAAAGTAAAAGGGGACAAATCCTTCAATATTTTTTAAGAGTAGGAGAAGAAAACCTTAGAGTTTGTAGGACAATGTTCATTACCACTTTAGGAATAGGTCGCTGGACGATACTCCATTGAAAACGGTCTTTTCATTCCCGTTCGCCTAATGTTCAAAGAGAGAAGTCAATGGAAGGTCAAAAGAAGCCATTCGAATTGCGTCGTGAATGTTTACTGCAATTTTTAAAATCATTGCCAGTCATGGAGTCTCATTACTGCAGATGAACATCAGAAAAAAAAACCTTTTAGCTGAGGGGCAATCTAAATAAAGTCTTTATGATTTTTACATCAATAATTGGTGCGAATTAAAAAATGTGGAGCCGCTTTCTATAGCAACATTTTCCAAGGCTTTTGAAGAACAAAATTATACCATTTTTCACCCGAAAAAAGATCAATGCGAAAAATGCGTTAGTTACAAGGTTGGCGACATCTCGGAAGGTGAATACAAGAGTCACATACAAAAGAAAAATGCGGCACGGGAGGAAAAGGAAAAGGATAAAAATACACAAAAATATTATGTATTTACGGTGGATTTGCAAGCTGTGCTAATGTGTCCCGTATCTAAATTGTCTACTTTATATTATAAAACAAAACTTCAAGTGCACAATCTTTGTTTTTATAATTTAATGAATTCAGACGCTTATTGCTTTCTATGGAATGAATCTGAAGGTGAACTTAATGCTGAAGAATTTGCAAGCATATGGTTATTTTTTTTAGAAAAAAAAAATTGCCAAATATTACACCTCCAGAAGATCCTAATGAAAAAGTCACCCTTATTATATATTCTGATGGATATGCATACCAAAATGGCAACTGCACTATGTCGAATCTTTTACTTAACATTGCTATTGCCCATAACATTATAATAGAGCAGAAATATCTTGAACCTGGACATACGCAGATGGAAGTTGATTCTGTTCATGCTAAAATTGAGCAAAAGCTTTAAGATAGAGTAATTAATATACCTGCTGATTATATTTCTGTTTGCCAACAGGCAAGAAAAATTCCTGCGCCGTATGATGTAAACTATCTTACTTATGACTTTTTTAAAAGTTTTAATTGTGTGCAATATTATAAAAAAATCAGACCTGGTAATGTTAAAGGAGACCTGAAAGTTACTGATATTTACTGATTACAGAGTTGATTAAGTTACAGATTAAGTTACAGAGATACATGGCGGAAGAAGATATTTTCTATAAAATTCATTTTTCGGACTCGTGGGAAGTTCTTTTACAAGGGAAAAGCCGAATATCTAGACCATATTTATGGGAAGATTTAAGTCCACTTTACTTGGAGAGAATTAAAATAGCTTCCCGAAACTATGAAGATCTACAAGCTATAAAACAAACTTTGCCCCGGGACTAGCACACATTTTATGATGACTTGCCCCATAAAACAAAGTAATTTAGGATAAAATTATGTTAAGAATATACTATTATTTTTCACTTATTTTTTACTTTGTTAATTCAAATAATTTTAGTATTTTTTTGTAATAAAATATTAAACGATTACTAGTATTTTGGTTTTATTTAATATTAAGGTATTAATTATTATTATGGGGATAACCTGCCAAGTCCAGCACAAAATGCAAACCTGCCTATTTTTATTTATTAACTTAAAACAGTTTGTTATACACAATTTTATATTGTTTCTATTATATTATTATTTATTTAATAAAAACCAATAAAACAAGGCAAACATAGAATAATTTAGGTAAAATATAGTTGTTGATTTAGGCGGTTTTTTGACTCTCCTGTAAAATAGGTAAAATGTGACTTGGCAGGTTTACACTTTAGGGCGACGATATACTACTTTTTATCTCATGCAAATACTTCCATTAGTTTCTACGATTTTGAACATTGAATTTAGTCATTACTTTAAGGTGCAAACCGCTTCCTCGGGCACTAGTCCATAAAAAATCATATTTCTAAAAGTATTGCTTGTATACTATTTTGGACTCTGAATAAGACTTGCAGTCCATACTTTTTAAATAAACTTATTTTTATTTCATGGAAAAACTTTTACTGGTTTCTGAGATTTTAAAAATTGAAATGAGCCATAACCTTGAAGTCCAAACCTATTCCTCGAACACCACTGCATAAAAACAGTCATTTTTCTAAAAGTACTATTTGGACAATTTTGGACTTTATAAGAGACTTGTAACATATAGTTTTCTAAATATTATACTTGTTTCATGAAAATACCATCACTAGATTCAGAGATTTTAAAGTTTGATATGAATCATCAGTTTGAAGTCAAAGCCTGTTCCTCAGACAGGAATGCATAAAAAAATTGATATTTCTGAAAGTATTGCTTGGATTATTTTGAACTCTTAACAAGACTTGTGGTTCATACATTTCTAAATACAGCATATTTTATTTCATGACAATACCTTCACTAGTTTTTGAGATATTGAACTTTGAAATGAGTCACCACTTTGAAGTAAATTTATTGCTTCGATATCAGTGGATAAAAAGAAATCATATTTAGTAATGTTTGGACAATTATGGGCTTTAAGATAATACAAGAAAAAAATGAAAACTCTAAGTCTCAGTCTCAAAATATTTTTTTATGTATTAATCAGGTAACATGTTTCGCTAATAAAGCATCATGAGACCTACAATAAACAGAAAAACACACTGATTGATCTCGGTGAAACACCAGACCGTTAACCACTCGGCCAGCCCTGCTTACGTATATTAGAGTCAAAGGCATATATGCGTATCGTGAGCAGAAACAAGAGGTTAGATAAGATTATTAAAGAAGTCCTGGCTCAAAGGTGAAAACATCATTAACGCATGTCAAAATTGGACTCTTTTTGGCTTTGGTGATTTCCATTTTCTCCAAGAGATCCAACTTTCTACCCTTAGGGCATTCGAAAACAATGGAAACATTTTGAGGGACGGCAAAACTATGACACGTTGATAATAAATGGTTAGCAAATGCTGACTTAGTTTCTGTGGTGTCGCCGTCCCTGAACTAATTAACGAGGCTTAGGTGTTCCCGTATCCTTGTGGATACTCTCCTTCCTGATTGTCTCACATAAACAGCAGGGCAATCCTTACAATTAAGACAATATACACCCGATTTAGATAGAGGGTCACTTTTATCCAACGTCTTTACTAGGTTCTTTCTTAGCGAGTTAGTCGTTTTGAAAGCTATGGGAAGGCTGAAAGGCTTAAAAAATGTTGCAAGTTGGTTGAGAAATGCCGCCGAAATAACTAAGGCATCTAAAATTATTATTGTTGGTGATGTTGTTCGGTGGGTGGACGATGTGATAGGACAGTTTATATTTATTATAAAATTTGTAATATAATTTGTTCAAGCTGTAAAGTGAGAAATTATTTTTATAATATTATGTTCTTTTTGAAAAGCGTCTTTGGACAGAGGTAATTTAAATAAACGGTAGAACATTGAATTAAAGGCTGCATATTTGTGTTGATAAGGGGAATTGGAGTTAAATTGGATTATATTATCTGTTGCAGAAGGTTTGCGATATACTTCAAAAGAAATACTGTTATTATTTCGGTATAAAAGAAAATCTAAAAAGGATAATTTTCCGTTTGTCTCTCTTTCCGGCGTAAAAGAGATCTGATTATGAAGGGAGTTAATAAATGACAAGAAATCTAATAAATCATTCTCGTCACCAACCCACAACACGCAGACATCGTCCACGTACCTTTTATAAGCTCTCAAAAAGCCCGCAAAACGACTTTTCATGATTTTCTCCTCCAAGTGACTCATGAAGACCTCGCTCAAAAATGGTGAAAGACAAGAACCCATGGCGAGACCAGATTTTTGCCTAAAGAATTGATCATTAAATTTGAAGAAATTTTGTTCCAAAACTAATGATAAAAGTTGGATAAGATTATCTACCACCAGTTTTGGCAAAGTACAATGTTTAGCAGGATCTTAACCAATGTTAAACAATCTGACGAGGGTATGCTAGGGAACAAGTTCTTTACATCTAAGGAAAGCAAAATGGCATTGTTTGGAACATCTATTTGCTTTAGATAATTGGAAAATTCAATGGAGTTTTGAATGGAGAATTCGTTCCGAAAATCAGTTACTTCTCTTAAAGTATTGTTAAGCCAAGAGGATAATTTGTAGCAAGGAGTTTACGAAGGGAAGTACTGGTCTTATCGGGTTCCCGTCCTTATGAATCTTAGGTAAGCCATAGAGCACAGGAGTACGTGGGTTCATAGGGTATAGGTTAGATTTAGTTATAAGAGTTATAAGACATCGATCTAGAGAATTCTTAAGTTTTGAGAAAAACTATTAATTATTTTTGATCGTAAAATGTTTTTGTTAGGAATATTAACAGACTGAATGATGTTCTCAGCCTCCACTGCCAGGACCTCTCTAGTGTTTCGATTTATTTGTTGCGAAAAATTAAATTTTAAATTCAATTTTTCGGGGGTAAAAGAAACCTTAGATAAATTAAGAAAACGTTTATGAAATAAGTTACTATTGCTCCTACCCAGCTCCCGCTTCTGCTCTATATGGTCACGACTCTTTGGTCTTTGTGAAATTCTTAAGTTGTACAATTTCTTACTAAGCCTACGGTATGTATTGGCACCAAAATCTTCTACATCTTCTCTCAATTTAGAATCCAAGGATAGAAACTCCGCAAAGAACAACGTTAACGTTAATGTAAAATGTAAGTACTTGAGTTTAAAGTTGATTCTGTTAAGTGTTTTGTAATGTTGTTTTATTTCCTCCTTAATCCATATCCGTCTTCCCATGTTTAAAGCTCTCTGTAAACATAGAGTGTGTGAGCCGCATCTGATGTTAACGAGCTTCAGCGTTAAACCTGATTTCAGGCAACTTTGCATGAACCAAATTTTCAGTAAAAGGTTCTTTCTTGTAATTAGGTGGGATCTGTACAGTCGGACAAGTTTGGCTTGACAAGCATTTTCAAATTGAAAGAACTCCATTTTTTTTTCTCTAGTTACGTAGGTCTCTTTGAGATAATGGACGAGTTCTTTCAATTTAAGATAATAAGACTTGTTGTACATGCGTTTTTTAATATAACACTCTTTATTTTATGAAAATACTTTCACTAGTTTCTGAGATTTTGAACTTTAAAGCAGATCATCAATGCATAAAAAAATCATATTGTAGTGGTCACCCTGAAGTCCATACTACTGCATTAATTAAGTAGTTAAAACTCTTATAATTTAAGCACATTGGCAATGTCGCGCGGTTCTTTATTACATGTTATAGCTTGCTTTGGCAAGCCTGGATGCATCTGTGTATTAGGCGATTATCGACGTTGCCTGATTGTAAGAGTGATAAAATTTTAATGAATTTAATTAATATAATGACATCCTGTATTTTATGTTAAAAAATTGTTTTCACTCTGGCAACGTCGCGTGCTATTTTTAATCTTGTTTTATAACTTAGGCGCATCTTAAATTTTCATGAATGCATCAAAGATTGTCAACGACGTTCCCAGCTTGTGCAAGCAATAAGTGAGTGTAAGAATGTTTTTGTAATTTTTGGATTAATTGCCGTAAAAACGAATTTTATAATAAGTTATTTAACAGTAAAAACGCTTTAAGAGACAACATCTCCTCTTACTGATACGCACTAACGCATGCTTGACGTACGCTCGCCCCGCTTACTCTCGAATTAATTAATCTGAGTCATACGTTTGGAAATTTTTGGCACTTTGGCAACCCCGAAATTCGTTTTTACGTGAGCCCGAGTAGTTTCTCGACGTTGCCAACTTGCGGATGTTTTTCTGAGTTTTAGGGAAACGGACTTACCTTAAGTAACTCTCGAAAGTAGGGACTACAGGCCGACAAAACGACGCGATGCGCCTTCAGGCTTTTACCGTCGCACGCGAGCGTCACATCGACGAAATCCTCGTCGTCACGGAGGTTCTCAAAAGCGGAAGTGATGCTGCTCTGGTAATTGTTCCAGCGCAGACAAAAATGTTGAGTGTCCACCATTGTCGTCGGTTTTTATGCTGAAATCAAGTAAAAAAATTTATGTGAGGTTTATACAAAAAAAAAATGATTTTATAGGAACATCCGGTATAGTGCCATAAACCATTCTAACAACAAATTTTTATTTATTTTTTAAGTACTGAAATGCAACGTGTATGATTTACCAATAAACGTAACCTTCAGACACTAAAACAAACAAATAGTTGTTGTTTTAGAAAAAGAGAGTCGATTGCAGTGTCAAAAAACCCATCCGGCGAGAGTTATTCCTTGAAAAATGATTTCATCAGGAGATTATTTAGTTTTAACGGTCTATTAGCCTTAAAGTGTTCTAGATCGTAAATTATTACTTGGATAATTTTAGACATTAATTAAAATGTATACAGAATACTTTTCTGAATATTATGTTTTTTGTTTTATAAATGTCCTTCAATTTGTTCCTGAGATTTTAGACTTTGAAGTGAATGGTCACCTTGAAGGCCCCTTCATCGGAGACCACTGCATAAAAACATTATTATTTCCGAAAATATTTCTTAAACTAGTTTAGATTTTTAATAAAACCTATAGCACGCACTTTTCTTAATATTTCACGTTTGGTTTTATAAAAATCTCCCTATTAATTAACGAGATTTTGGACTTTGAAGTCAGTGATAACCTTGAAGTCTAAACCTTTTCCTCGGGTACTACTACATAAAAAAAAATAATATTTCTGAAAATAGTATTTGAATATTTTGGACTTTTAATAATATTTATAGCACATTTTTACCTTAATATTATACTTTTCATTTCATGGAAATCCCTCCATTAGCTTTTGAGATTTTTAATACTGAAATCAGTAAACATCTTAAAGGCCAAACTTTTTCCTCGTATACCACTGTATGAAAAAATTAATATTTCTGGTAATATTGTTTAGACCACTATAGTCTTTTAATAAGACTTATACTATATTATTTTCTTAATATCATACTTTTGGTTTCATAAAAATCTGTCAATTAATCTATGAGATTTGGGACTTTGAAGTGAGTGATCACCTTGAAGGCCAAACCTCTTCATCGGACACCGGTGCTTAAAAAATTATTATTTCCGAAAATAGTGCCTGAATCTATTTGGATTTTCAATAAGACTTTTAGTACATTTTGTTCTGAATATCACACTTTTAGATTTAGATAAATTCTTCTTAAAGGCCAAACCTGTTCCCCTGACACCACTGCATGAAAAAATTGCTTGAAATTTTCTAAAAATATTCCTTGGACTTGAAATAGGAGATTTTTTCCTTAATATCATATATTTCGTTCCATGGAAATCCCTTTATTAGTTTCTGAGATTTTGAACTATGAAATCAGTGATCACTTAAAGGCCAAACCTGTTCCTCGAATACCAATATAAAAAAATTCTATTTATAAAAATAGTGCTTGAACTATTTTAGACCTTAAACAATATTTATAGGACATACGTTCTTATTAGTTTCATATATGCGGATGACACTGTTCTCCTTTTTCATGGAAAAACTTGGGAAGAAACATACAAGAAAGCGGAAATGGATCTTACTAGCGTGCGTGATTGGCTGGAAAATAATTTGCTTAACCTTAATTGTTCAAAAACATTTTTTCTCACTTTTTGCCCTATAATGTCTGATCAACCCCACAAGGATAATTTGCAGATTCATTCGAAGAATTGCAGCAATGTGACTGCCAATGACGGACACTTGGGGGGAAGGGGTTTGGCGGGGGAGCCCTCTCCCAAACATGCTTTAATTGGGACAAACAAGCATGAAGTGCATAAAAAGAAATTTATTAATGTAAAATGAAATTTAGTTGGAGCAAAAATAGAAATTTGTCCCAACCAACTATCCTGAATATCCCAACTAGAGGTCTTAAATAATTTTACAGTTGGGACAAATAATATTGCCAACGCCAGATAGTGACTACCAATTTTTGCAAATTTATTTTATGGGTGATTCAACCCAACAAGTTAATCAGCGTTGTGTATACAACAATTCGGTGAAAAGACCATTAGTGGAAGACCACAACGAATTGGTTGCGAGAAACAACAGGAGGTTGATAATCGTTGGGTTGTTCCATTTTCGCCATTATTATCCAAAACATTTAAAGCACACATAAATGTAGAATATTGCCATTCTGTAAAGTCTATTAAATACATCTGCAAATATGTGAACAAAGGTAGTGACATGGCTGTGTTCGGAATTACTGCCGAAAATGCAAGAGATGAAATCACTTAATTTCAAATGGGTCACTATGTTAGCAGTAATGAAGCGATGTGGCGAATCTTTTCATTTGCTTTGCATGAAAGACACCCCACTGTTGTTCACTTGGCGGTACATTTAGAAAATGGGCAACGAGTGTATTTTACAGCACATAATGTATTACAACAAGCTGACAGGCCCCCACTAACAACACTGACCAGCTTCTTTGAAATGTGCCCGAACGCTGCTTTACTCCAAAATGCCAAGGTATTATACCTGGAATCAATCGTTAAAGAAATTTCAACGAAGAAAGGTCAGCCGATGCACTAGGACGTCTTTACACAATTCATCCCAACCAAGACGAGTGTTTTTATTTGCGTTTACTATTAATCAATGTTCGTGGACCAACATCATTCCAACATCTGCGAACTATTAATGGTGTATTATGCGGCACATACAGAGAAGCCTGTCAACTTATGGGATTGCTAGAAAATGATACTCATTGGCACCACATTCTGGAAGATGCTGTAGTTTTATTAAATGCTAAGCAAATACGAACATTATTTTCTATAATTTTGTCTACATTCTTCCCATCAACGTCAATCTGTGGAACAAATATAACTATCATATGGCCGAATATATATTGCATCAGATGCGACTTAGGACATCGAATGCAGATTTGCAAATGAACGAAGAAATTAAAAATGAAGCATTAATTTTAATTGAGGACATGTGCTTGATGCTTACCAACAAAAGGAATGATAGGTCCCAATCGCCTAATGCACGACGCATTTAATCAAGAGTTAAGACGCGAAACCGAATATGATTCTGAGGCATTGACGGAAATAGTTCACCGAAACGTTCCCCTATTAAATCAACAACAAAAACATGCCTATGATACGCTGATGAGAGTAGTCAACGATGAAACTGGGGGACTGTTTTTCTTAGATGCTCCTGGTGGAACTGGAAAAACGTTTTTAATCTCATTAATTTTGGCAGCGATTCGATCGCAAAATGGAATTGCACTCGCACTTTCTTCATCAGGTATTGCAGCTACGTTGTTAAAAGGCAGTCGAACAGCTCATTCAGCACTCAAGTTGCTGTTAAACATGCAAATTATCAAAACTCCAACTTGCAACATTTCGAGGAATTGTGCGATGGCCAAAGTCTTACAACAAAGCAAATTAAGGCGCGTACAGCCAAAAAGGCTAGACGACTGTAGGGGCTCTACTGTCAATTATAATTTTAATAGTTTCTACAGAAATAAATGCTTTATCGTTATTGATGTCTTAATTGAGTTTATTGACAACAATTTAAAAGAAGTCCTATGGTTGGAACCTTTGGTGTGATGCTTAAATTACGAGACAGTTTTACCACTAACCAGAACTCTTCATTTTTTACTCTCGACACGTGTTTTGATTAGTGGTAAAACTGTCTCGTAGTTTAATTTGAAAGTATTACTGTATTACTAATAATTTTATATTTCTTTTAAATAAAAATCCTTTTATAGTTTAAAACGTACAGGCATTAACAGCACTATTTCCTCTTAAAAAAGCTTAGATTCAAACGCAGTTTTCAGAAGAGCTTTGCAGAAGTTTTCGTTGCACTTCGCGCTTGGTAGACATGATCCAGTTCCATATCGCAAAACAATACTGTTGTGGGTTTCAAATTTTAGAGCTACAGGTTCAGCCTTAAAAAGAAAATCAACTGGTAGACCCAGAAGTGTTCGGACACCTGAAAACATTGCAGCTGTAAGAGAAGCAGTTGAACGATCTCCTAGACGTTCAGCTGTTAAACGTGCCTCTGCTTTGCGTTTGTCAGATCGTTTTGTAAGAAGAATTTTGCACACCGATCTGAAGTTCCACCCATACAAAATCATTGACAGAACTTAGTGAACTGGGAAAATCGCCGAGAATATTCCAATGATATTCTTCAAAACGTCCCACAAAATGCGCTTTTAATAACGAGTGACGAGGCTCACTTCCATTTGTCTGGCTGTGTGAACAAGCAGAATTTTCGCTACTGGGCACCAGAAAATCCGCGGCAGCTCCATGAAAGGCTACTTCATAGCCAACGTGTTACCGTTTGGTGTGCTGTTGGTTCTTTTGGTGTTTGGGGTCCCTATTTTTTTGAAGAAGGAGGGGTAACTGCTGATCGATATGTCGACATGCCACGTAATTTTTTGGAACTAAAACTTAGGAAACTTGAACATCCGGATGTGTGGTTTCAACAGGATGGGACTACAACTCATACGGCAAGAAGGACAATGGACCTGTTAAGGGAAATGTTTCCAGGACGCGTAATCTCGTTACGTGGAGACGTTGGGTGTCCTGCGCGTTCACCCGATCTTGCCTCATGCGACTTTTTCCTTTGGGGCTACCTGAAAGAGAAGGTTTTTTAACATCATCCCCGAACCATTGATGAATTGAAAGCAGCAATACGCCAAGAAATTACAGGAATATCGCCTCAAATTACTGCTCGAGTAATGGAAACTTTCAGAAATCAGCTTCGAATGTGTGTCGAAAGAAATGGTCGCCACTTGGACTCTGTAATTTTCAAAACTTAATAAAAACAAAATGGAATACCATATATTTTTAGCTAATAAAAATAAAATATAAATAGCATTTACATTGGCGTTTTTATGAAAAATCAAAATGTGGGAGATCATTTTGCCGGACCCTGTATTATACGGATTCTAGATGGAATCAATAAGGAATGGAATCAATGGGGCAGTTTATATGATTTTAATTAAAGAAAACTATCTACTTGTCAAAATGCTGTTTTAAAAATTCTGTTGAACAAGGACAATCTTTAGTTTCCTGAAAATAATATTTTAAATAAAAGAAAAATGGATCATTCACTTGTATCAGAGATTCACAAGCATTTAACCAGATTTGCTCTTCAAGAAAATGTCATAGTTCCCATTTATGTCGTTCGACAAGAGAATCGATATTAAATTGATACAGTAAAAGCGCATTAACAAATCCTCTTTGAGGATAGACTGCAGTTTTCTTCAAATGCAAAAATTTGAGGAATTTTCTTTGAACATTCTCTAGAGCCGTAAAATGAATCTGATATATTGGATACCACACTAAGCAGCAATATTCAAGTCTTGATCAAACTAGTGAGTAAAACAGTGTTTTAAGAGATGTAATATTAGTGAATTGTTTACAGTTTTCATTATGAAACCTAAAACTCTATTTGCGGATGAAAGGACTGACTAAGTGTGGGGAATAAATGTCAGTTGGGTATCAAATGTAACCCCCAAATCATGTATATTTTCATAATGCTCAAATTCTTCAGAACTGATACTCTATACGTAATTTAATGGTTTACGTTTCCGAGTGAATATCATTACTTTACATTTAGATATATTTACTTTAAGTTTATTCTTTATACACCAGGTGTGTAAAATATTAAGTTGATGTTGGAGAAATACACAGTGGTCAATACTATTGATTCTGCTATATATTTTCAAATCGTCGGCAAACAGTAAGTTTTCACAAGTTAAGGCGCAGGAAAGGTAATTGATGAAAAGTAAGAACAGTAAAGGCCCCAAATTCGATCCTTGAGGCACCCCAGATGAAGCCAAATACAACTCAGACTTAAAGCCGTTATAAGAAACAAATTGTTGCCTTGAAGTAAGATATGATCTAAAATATGAGACAAGTGATGGACTAAATCCAAAAGAGCATAGTTTTTTAAGTACAGTAAAATGATCAATGCAGTCAGAGGCCTTTGAGAAGTCTGTGTAAACTACATCAGTCTGGCCGACGTCATCAATAGCATCACTTAAAAATTGAGTAAATTGAAACAGATTAGACATTGTAGAACGTTGGGGCATAAATCCATGTTGCTGCGTGGCGATGAGTCTATGAACTGCTGGAAACATACGGTTTTATATGACTTTCTCAAAGACCTTTCCAACACTACTGAGAATCGCGATTGGTCTGTAATTGGCAATATCAGAAGCATCCCCCTTTTTCAATATCAGATATACCCTAGCCAGATTCCAGCATGACGGAAATGTGCATGTCTTTAAGGCCAAATTAAAAATATATTTAAGAGGCTCAGCGAAAATAGCACTACAATCTTTTAGTAGAAAACAGGGAATAAGATCATGGCCCGAACTAGACTTACTCTTCATATTTTTCAAAGTTTGCTCAATTTCCAACTCAGAAATATCATCTATATGCACACAGAGATTTGAAACTACATGGTTATCATTTGGATTGAATAACAGATGGTCAGTTTCATCATTGTTTGTAGAGGTATAAACACTTTGGAAATAGGACGCAAATGCATTTACTATGTGAGTCGATTCCTCATACACTCCGTTATGGTCATGCATTCTACCTGTTATTCTTGAACAACCCTTCTTTGTCTGTATATATGACCAGAATAAAGCAGGATTAGTAGATATACTGTTTTGAATTTCATTTATATAAGATGCATAACAAGTATTTATCTGTGATTTAACAACAGTTCTAAATCTTTCAAATTCAGTAAAGTGGAAGTTACTACCTGAATTTTTAAATGCCTTGTGATATTTTGCTTTAAGTTTTATATTGTGTTTAAGTTCAGTAGAATACCAGGATGGAAACCACCTCTTCTTTTTATTAATTTTAAATAAAGGAACATGCAAATCAAGCAGTTGGTAAAGCCTATCATAAAATAGTTGACAGGCCAAATTAATGTTATTTAAATTATTTAGAAACGACCAGTCTACATTATACAAAGATGTATAAAGACTTGGTAAATCAGCTCTCTTAAAGTTATATGACTTACATAAATTATTTGTTGTAAAATTGGATAGTTTAGCTACTTGCCAATCAAAAGATATTAAAAGTGCGGGATGATAATTATCCTCAACCAACAAAGGTGCAGTGTCATGAGATACAATCCCGGATATGTTTGTGAATATGAGATCCAACTTACGGTTATTTATGTTTAATATTGAATTGAGCTGCGTAAGACCTGTGAGGTCTGCAAAATATTTTAGGTTATGAGCTTTACTGTCTTAGGTCTGTATTAGGTCGTTCAGATTCATAGAATGGTACATTAAAATCTCCCGTTACCGGGACATTTTTGCAGTCATTTACCATGTGCGAAAACAGATCCAGAAATTGTTCAAAGGCTAAACTGGAAAGTTGAGGTGGAATATAAGTCACAAAAACGTGGACTATAAGATGATCGTTGATATAACATTTAAAACCTACTAAATCAATTAAAGCAGACACTATCAACAGGTTACTAACATCAATAGTCACGGTTCTCAGGTGTGAACGTATGGCCAATAATGCGCCTCCACCTCTAGTAAGGCCTAACTCATACAAGCCTCAAAAGAGCCTTTTGAGACTTAGGCAATGCCCTTTTCTTTTCTTTTGAAATCGCCACTAATTTAAACTGGTTTATTAATATAGGTTAAGTATATTAAAAAGTTATAATATTTAAGTATACATTATATATTTATATTGTATTTAAAGTATCTTCACACATTGTTAGTTTACAAAGATATAGTCCATGAATTTCTTAAAATGTTTCTTCTGTATTTAAATTATTTACTAAATAAATTCAGTTGAATTGAATATAAATCCTTTTATTAGATGCTCAAATTTGCGACTTTGAAGTGAATGGTTGCTTTGAAAGACAAATCTCTTCCCTGCACATCGCTACATTAAAAAATTAATATTTAGGAAAGTATTCATTGGACCTTTTAAAAAGTATTTTGTAACAAGAATTTATAGGTTATAATATCCTCGTGCTTTTTATTTCATGGATATATGTACTTTTATTAGTTCCTGCGATTTTAGCGTTTGAAGTGATTCATAAATTTGAAGACCCAGCTGAGAACCTTAGAACCTTAAATTAAATCTGTAGGGCATACTCTCTTGGACATTATATGGGTAGTTTCATGAAAATGAGTGCCCACTTTAAAAATGAAACATTTCATATGCCACCTTGCATTAGATACATTAACGGGCCCACAAACAATTTCTAATTAGTTTAATGTATAAAGTACAAAAAGGCATCTTTAGCACCCTAAAACGAGCCAGAAGCCCCATAATAGTCAGCAATAACCAGAACACACAGGCAAACAGTAACATCTATCAAAATTATCCGGCAAACATAACCAGACGTAAAACCTCACCGGCAACTCGCCCTAAAAAACCTTTTTTTATTATTAGACCCCTAACGGTCCTCAAAAAATCCCCGCAGCCTCCCTTCGTGTGACATCACCGCCCTTCTCCCCTCGAGGCCCTAAATGTGCCTCCCTTCAGGGTTCGATCATTAAAAATGTTCATTATAAAAAAATTTGATTGGACAGAGTTGGGGGGCGCGCACAGCCCCGTGAGGAAAAGGGAGGCTGCGACGTGCGGAGGGTACGAGAAACCCCCTGCCCGGGCTAAGGGGGAGAGAAGGGAGGGACAGGAGGAAATTATGAGGGGGGAAAATAGAAAGAAGAACACGGAAAATAGAACGGGAGATGGAAAAAATCCGGACGCACTGTTACGCGCGTCCTAGAACGAAAGGAAAAGGAACCGGCGCGCTGGGAAATTGGGTCGTTCTACCGGAAAATGGCGAGTTTTCACTTATCTGATGAGTTTTAATTTTTTGTAGTTTTTCTTTTTAAAATTGAATATGTTTGAGAGAGAAAGAGAGATAGAGCCTTTAGTACTAAGTATCTTGCTTTTTAATTTCTCATAGAAAAACGTGACCAATTTTAGTTATAGAATAATCAAAATATTTGTTTTGCTATCAAAGACCAAAAATAGCGTGATAATAGAGAATTTAGTGGTCACAAAAGCCGCAACTAATCCGTGCGAACGGAAATGCTAATTTAATGTCTATTTAAGGCAAAAATGTTATATCCTTAAAAAGCAATTTTTAAATTTCGAAAGTCAGATTAAAAACTATTTTTTGGAAATTATATTGAACATGAAAAAAAAAATTTCAAAGAATGCCACCCACAATTCATGGTGAAAAATTGGCCACAAATATTTCCAAAGATCATTCAAGTTTTATTTTTTGATTAAAAATCTACGGACCTGTCAAAAATCTGGTTTTTATAAAAATTTTATGGATAATGCAAAGCTATCATTAAGAAAATTAATTTTTATATTATATTCGATACAATGGAAGAAAATCTCGAAAAACTTGTTATTAAGAACAAGTAATTTTTTGGAAAAGTACGGTAAATTAATATTTTTTATTGATTAAATTAATATTTGGGTTTTATAAAGAAAGTCTCTATTTTTAATAGCAAAATCTTAAAAAAAATATGTTTACTTAGAAGAAAATTTATTTTTATCCATTTTTTTTAAATCACCTTATTTATTTTTTTAAAAATATGTTATAAATGTGTAAAGTTATGTAAAACTATAAGAACTATCTGTAGTAAAAAAATTACTTTATTTGATCCACAATGGGAAAAGAAATATAAAAGATCTAGAAAAACTTTAAAATCAAAAGAGGCAATTTACTTAAAAATTACACAAAATTTTAATTTTTGTTTTACTCTTTTTAGGAGTATAAAACAAGGTTGTTTCCGATTTTTCTCCAAAAATGAGCTAGAAAGAAATTATTGCCATTTTTTTGATTTATCACCAAAACTGATTAGAAAATTTCATAATTTTGAAAATTTGGCCAAATCTTTAAATTTACCAACTAAAAAATCCTATAGTATAAGCCTCTATGTCCCATAGGAGAACCAGGAAAAAATAAAAAAGGCATAATTCCCATAAGAGGTCACAAAAATAAATTTAGATTTTATTTACTATACAGTGGGAGAAACATGCAGTGGATCATGAAAAACTTCAAAACTAAAAAAGGTATATTTCTTAAAAAGCACTGGAAATTTCATTTTTTTATTTATGCAATGGGAGAGTAAAAGAAAAAGTATTTTACAATAATTCATTAAAAACAAAACAAAAAGCAGTTATTGGGACTATGTACGTCCACGAAAGTTTTGATTTAAATAAAAGTTATAATAGTAAATAATAACAGCGATTCTTCCAAAAATCAATTTTTTATTTTATTTTGTCTACGATGGGAGAACATCATAAGTAAACCGTAATACTAAAAAAGGCAATTTTCTCAAAAAGTACTGAAATTTTTGTTTTTGCAATGGATGCCGTACATAAAGGTTACATAGAAAAGCTATACAAAAAACGAAAAATTTCGATTTTATATCATCACAGAAAAAACTGATCGAAAAATCGAATATTGACCTTACAAGACTGTGGCCTGTGTCTAATAATAAATATATCCAACTGTAGGAGCGATCAAGTATTACGTTATACTACTAATTACCCAAATTATTACTGACTCAATCATCCCCCATGGTACATTACGTAACGCATCAATTATTTTATTAATCCAGCTTTATAGTGTTCCGTGAAGTGATTTTCGTTTAATGTAATGGAAAGGCTTTTGAGAAAATACTTGTTTTTTTTATGAAACTGTCGATGTTGTTCAAAGACTGACAGCTACATGTGTAACGCCTATTACGATCATTCTTATTTGAACTGTTAAAAGTTTAACCAGTGGCGTCCGTACAGGAACGAATACTAAATATTTTTAATAAATATTATGTACCCCACTGCTTTTCCGTAAAATAAAAATAATTTTTATAATTCCCATTCATTTTAGTGCAAATTTAATTTCTTGACTTTTTTTCAACCACCACGGAAAAAAATTAAGACATTTTCATATATTGTCAATTTATTACTAAAAATAAAATAAATTTATTTATTTAATAAACTTATGTAAAAACATAAACATATGTACATTATTTTACCATTATAGTATAACAACTCTAATTCTAGAAGTCCTAAAGAGTTTAGGTCATTTAGCTTCATTTGAAATTTCTTCTTAAAATTACCTTAAGGATTAACACCCTTAAGGATAATTTATCTTATTCTGTAACACCCTGTATAACCCTGGAATAAGTGTAGAAATTGCTTCATATATCAAATACTCCAGGCTGTCCTCTAGCAAAACATGGAAGAAATAAACTAATACTTTAATTGTCTTTAAAGCATTAAAATTACTTCAAAGTAGTTTTTTCCAGGTTGTAGAAATTTTCAAATTTTTCCAGATACTGGATAACATCGTTAAATAAACGAAGACAGACATAAGCTATAAGTAAGTTGGGGCAAGATCGCACGGAATATAGATTAGTTAAAATTTACCTGATCATAGTATCGTAAAATGATTTTAAAAATAAGTCACAATCTACAGGTTTCAACTTTAATATGTAAGCAAAGAGTTCGCTGGGTGTAACTTAATATTTGTTAATAGGAAAAATTATAAAAAAATAAAATAAAAAAAAAACAGTAGTTCGAATTTGTCCCGGGGGGAAGGGGAAAGATCGGACAACTGGTTAAGTTATAATACAAGTCTGTAAAGAACACCCTCGGGGTAACATCGAATTCCGAACAAGCCCCTGGCAAATTTCTTCCTATTTAAACTGTACACATAGTCGTATAATTTTTGTATGTGTTCGATCTTACCCCGTATTTAAATAAAAACAGCCCTAAAAAACTAAAATACAGTAGCAATCTTTATTTTTAGAAAAAATACAAAGGTTAAGCAATATTTAATGCGCTAAAATCTACGTTAAATTGATTGATCTACGTTAATTGATTAAACGAAATGATTTTCCTTATTCTGTAGAGGGTTCGGTAAGAATATTTCTATGTTTTCATAGATTATAGGGTCAATATCGTCAGTTTTAGGCCAAACAAATTTTTTGAGTTCTTCTTTAAATCTTAAAAACTTCACAACACATTCGCGCTGAACTTTGTTTATTTCTACGATTTTTCCCGCATAATATTTTACAGTCTTCTTGCTACAGTATTTGACTAATATCACAGATTTAACTAGCTACGCTCCAGATAAACACTCGCATAGGCAGAAATGTCACCAGAAATGTCGCCCGACTTTTCAAGCCGGTTGACCAACAGCACGTTTTGTTGCGCGCTGTTGCCAAACATAATAAGACCCGGGCGCCCATACCGATCACCTCGGGCGACCATAAATTTATTACGGCGTTAAGGGGTTGCGGTGAGCCTCTTGTATCGTCGGCGTCCTATTATTTTTTTTATTGACTATTATTGGCACATGGGCATCATTTATTTTTAGGTCACACACACCTTATGTTTTCATTTGTTTTTGTTCATTCGTCGCTTGCATGTTGAGTCGATGCGTTGATCGGCTTTTAATCCAGTAATACTTCATTTAAATTGATTTTGACTATTATTTTGTAAATTGCAGTGTTACTTTTTGTTTTGTGGCTTTACTTTTGATTTTTTAATCTGAACATGATGAATTTGGATCACAAAAAACGTCCAGGAGGTAGCAAATGCTAATATTTTAATTGTTCTAATTCGCATAGAAGCTCTACGGTCAGGATGTTTAGGTTTCCCAGTAAAGATCCAAATATTTGTAGTCAATGGATAATAAATTCTGGTAATTAGATTTTTTTATTTTTTTAGTTATTAGTTGTGTATAAAATATTATCGAAGCACTTTTTTATTTTAAATAAGTTGATGTTATTCATTTTTACACAGAGCGTTTCATAAAAGTGGATATATCAGAAAAATATTTATATTTTTAATTATAACATCATGTTTACCTATGTAATTTGAGTCGCTTACGATACAGAGTGTTTCATAATATTTTTGTAAAGAGGATTTTAAGGGCTTAGCTAAGCTTAGAAAGAATAATCTCTACTTGTTAAGTTGTTATGGAACAATTTTATTTTTGAGTAGGTATGAACTTTACGAAATACCCTGCGTATCGTAAGCCGCTCAAATCAGAAATACGATGTTATTATATGGATAAAAAAAAAGAGCTTTTTGAGAATATAAAAAATAATAATAGGTGTTAATGAGAGAATTTTAGTAAATATATTTTTTATGAAACGCTTTTTGTAAAAGGTTTTTACACTAAAATAAAGAAATACAATACTTATACAGTGTGTCCGAAATTGGTGATACATGCATATTGCTATCTTGAAAACCATTAGAGATAGAAAAATGGTTAAATAGAGAAAGTTTTTAAAAATTTTGTTTGAAATTTAGTCCCGTTTAGTGTAGAATTTTATCTTTTTTGGTATTTGAGATATTTTGAAAAAACAAAATTCATCCATTTTCGAAAATGTGATGTAATTTCTTTATTTTTTAAAATACTTAAAATTTGTAAAAACTATTTTGGAGCAACTTTCTAAGTAGAAAACATCTGTATTTTTTCTAAGCTTATTTTTGCTCCGATTTTATAATAATTCACACTTTTGCATTGCCATTTTTTCCGTGTTACATGGTGGTATTTTTAAAATAGGCTCAGAAAAAAGTAAAATAGATTTTTCAAAGATTCGGTTTTTTTCGATTATCCTCACAATCGTTCGAATTTTAAAAAAATTTGAAATGGCATGTTATTGAGCTAAAAATTGCGCAACTTTTTCCCCGATTTTGTCTCTCTCTCTCTGTCTCTTTTTCCCTCCGTTTAGAAAGTTCTCTTTTGGTGAATGGTGAGCAATGTCCAATGGTGAGCATGTCTGATGCCCTACACTCAATTTATTTTCTAACGTATCAAAAATGTAATGCAAAATTTTTCTACAACAAAAGTTTTATTGTTTCCTATACAGCGTGTCTCACAACAACGTTAACAGCGTAGAACTTGGACATTTTTGAAGAAAAAAAAACCCAAAATGCGGTTTTTATGGGAGACAATGCTATTTCTAAAAATGTATTCAAAACTACCCCTGCGTATTTCACCCCCGAGAAACTACCCCTATTTTTTAATTCAAATGGCACCCTCAATTTATTTTTAAATATTTTGACAGCATTTTTCTTTCGAGTACAATGAAAAAAAAATTCATTAAAAAAATGAAGGAAAAAGCACATGTTCATTATATTTTTGAATTAAATTTTCATTTATTTGTGCACTTATTTGATAATAATTAAAAATAAAAGGAAATAAATAAAAATTTTATAAAAAAAATAAATGAAAATATATTTTTTCATTTTTTTAATGAGAAAAAAATTTCCACTGTAGTACCTACTAAAACTGAAAAACGCTATTAAAATATAAAAAAAAATTGAGGGAGCCAATTGAAAAAAAAAGTTAGGGGTAGTCTCTCGAGGTGAAATATGCAGAGGTAGTTTTGAATATATTTTTAGAAAGAGTAGCATTGCCTCCCATAAAAAACGCATTTTTAGATTTTTTTATTCTATCTATATTCCTCATAAAATTCTAAAAACTTTGATATAACACATGTTATACTTTTATTCAACTGTTTTAAAGGTGACCTACAGGTTATTTTATTAAAAATAAGAAAAACAAATTGCACTTCCCTATCTTAACTTTTTAATACCTATCTTCTCAAATAAATGTCAAATAAAACTTATTAAAAAAAAATTGTAAAAGAATTTTAAAATTAGACAAAAATTTTGAAGAAAATCTTGCACAAAAAGTCTTTTGTTTCTCATGCAATTGGTTTTTTGTTACGCTTTTCGAATTTTCCGAGCTAAAATACATCGATTAGCTATTTTGATTTTTTTGGGAAATACCTACTGGGGGCAGGGGGAATCAAATCAAATTTTTATTTTCGAATTTATCGTTTAAAAATCTTTAATATACCATAAAACTTGCATTATTATAGTTTAAATATTTCGGATATATACTTTATTGTTTACATAAAAAAAACTTTTATGATTTATAATCTTTTTATTGATTATACAGTAAAGAAGCAAAAAAAATAAAAGAACAGCTTTTTCGCTCGTTTTTATACTTTTAAATTTTTTTTTAATTTGTTGCAAAATATAAAACTATCGAATAAAAAAATCGCAAACAAATTTTTCAAGTAAAACAAACCTCTTTAAAAATTCGTCATTTATTATTGTCACAGTACCTACTTAGTCAATAAAATTAACCCCGTCGCATCGGCGTCGCATCGAGGAAAAAAAGTGCGTCAGTGGCCGCCGAAAGCGATGCTACAATGCGATGATTGAAGCGAAGACTCGGAACATACCTACCGACAAAAATTAAAACTTGCAACGCAGGGCCACAATCGGAGCGAAATATCCGTTTTCGGCTGGTTCGCGAGCAAGCGGGTGCTTTCTTAGTGGGGACAAATGAAATACATTGGAGTGGTTATCTGGAGCGTAGCTAGTTAAATCTGTGCTAATATCCAAGCATTTAATTTAAAGTTTTCCAATTCATCTCTCTGTTCTTCGTCAAGGAAATCTAAATCGTTATCAGACTCTTCGTACAATGGTTCTATACTACTTTTGCTGCTAGTGCTTTCTGAACTTCCACACTTCTGGTTTCTAGGCTTCTTAGTTCTTTGTGTTGGGCACTTCGTGCTGCATTCTAACATCTGATCTACATCACCAGTTGCAACACGTCTTTTTTTTCTGATTTTAGCATTTATGGGATTCTGTTTCACGGTTGCAAGTAGAAGGTCTTCAAAAGAAACATTTGTTGGTCCAGACTGTCCCTCAGATATTTCTCCGTCAGTCGTGATTTTAGGTGAAGCACTGCTTGACTCTGCATCTAATATATCCCTGCCCAGAATGTCATTATTACCATTCGCTTTGTCAGTTACGCCTACACCGGCATTCTTTATATTTTCAAACTTTTTTAATGTTTCAGGATGGTATTTTTCTTTTGGAATAACTGTCGGATTAAAAGGATGTATTCCACTTTTCTTAAATCCATTTTGAATACCAATTGGGCTTATGTTATACCATATTTTCCGCACTTTTTCAGAAAATATTTTCTTTGGCAATTTAACGCTTTGATTCTGTCTTTGCCAAGTAACTAATTCTTGGTCCCAAGTTCCTTGTTTTAAATGACCTAAATACAGCAAGGTCAAGGGGCTGCAAAAGGTGGGAGGTATGCGGCGGAAGCTTTAAAATAGTTATACCATTTTCCTGTGCAAGAGTTACTACCCTATTGTCTACGTGCGTACTGTGTCCATCATATAGCCCACCCAGTGCAGGAGATAACGTTTTCTTAATGAAGTTGACAAAAATGTCTGTCTCCATCCAACCATTACTGCTAGCAGCGTATGCTACATCTGTTTCGCCGTCTCGATCTGCCATCCACTGGTCCCATACATTCTTGCCCTTAAAGACAATTAAAGGGGGCGCTTTGTCACCAACAGCATTCACAGCAGACAAAATTGTAACGTTCTCTCTTCCGGGACCACTGGTAACACGGGAACAAGCTACACCTCTTGCACCAACTATCTTTGTTTTAGATGGATCTATAGGCAAGCTCGTCTCATCTAAATTCCAAATTTGCTGTGGAAGATCATTTGATTTTTCATAAAGTCATTTAAAACTGTCTCTAATAGGCTAAAATAGTCGTTGATTATAAAAGGATCGGTCATTTTTTTTCTCGAATATTTCACCGCCTGGGGCTTTTTAATCGAAAGTTTATGTCGTTGTTTAAAATTAATAAACCAGTCGGCACCTGGCCCATTATTTTTAAAAGTCTTAATGTTATTTTTTGTTACATACTCAGCTACAATAAACAAAACTTCCTTTCTTGAGAGACCAAACCCCCATTTCTCAAGTGTTTTAAGACCATTTACCAAAATCCTTTCATGTTCTAAGAAAATTGCTAAGTGCCATGGGTTCCTTTAGAATGATCATGCAGTGATTGATTTTGGAATGTGATATTTTTTTGATGCACCGTGGAGGCTTATTAATCCCCCTTCTAATTCATTAATGGCTCTCGCAAGGTCCTCCTTGGTGTACTTTTTCCCCCTGTCGGATTTTCTTACATATTTTCGAACCATCGTCAGACCTGTAACAAAAAATCAATGCTGTAGATGTATTGGGGCAAGATCGGAAAAAGTTATTCGAACTTGCCCCTTACTTCTACATACGGGGAAAGATCGAACCAACTCATAATAACATTCCTAATTGAGGTTATGATTTACTAATCCAAACAGTTTATAAAGATAGACCATTCACAACAGAGATTACCTATATAATATTAATAACTTACCTTTTGAAGCAAAGTTTGGCGAAGGGGGTAAGTTCGAATACACAAAATAAACCAAAAAAAAACACAAAACTGTATGTAGTTTACATGAAACACCTTAAAACAAAACGTTGTCTTGTCGGGCACTGCGTGCTATTGTTTGTTTCACGCGGAGAATGATTCCCGCGCTGTTGCCATAACAATATGACTTTTGGAGGCTGCGTTCGGACTTGCCCCTTGTCCGATCATACCCCAACTTACCTACATTTACCATATACAGGTACAGGTATGTAGGTAATAAATAACTTGAAATATAGTTATACCGGTCTGATTAATTCCATCAACTTTAAGGTACCGAAGATTAAACTTAGAAACCCTAAGGTTGATGGAAAATAAATTTTAAGTAATGAATTTTTTTTTGTTATTGCCAATAGCTTATCCCCAATAAATACTATGCTAGTCATTTTGCTGCTGATTTGAGGTGTTAAAAAAAGATGATTTTCTTAAAATTCCCTGGAATAAGTGCAGAAATTGCTTCATATAGCAAATACTCCAGGCCATCCTCTAAAACTGCTTAAAAGAAATAAAATAATATTTTAACTGCCTTGAATCTATTAAAATTACTTAAGTAACTTTTCCAGATACTGAATAAGATCTACGTTAAGTACATTCTCATATAACTTGTGTGTCTATAAGAAAACAAGAATTTTTCTATAAATGCCTGGAAAATAATCAATAATTCATCAACTTTCTGAAAAAACAAACCTCTAGTACTTTTAAATTTTTTGCTGAATAGTGACAACATCGCAAAGAGTTTGTCCATTATTTAATAAGAATAAGAACACCTGGTATGAATATAAGACCAAAAGTAATAGTATTGTGAATAAAATCAGATGGGAGAAGAAGAAATATTATTAGGAGAGCGTTGATGCACATAGAAATAACCCAAAAGAACTATCGAAAAACCTCAAAAACTCTTTTACCAAGAAAAAATCAAACGATGCCAGATGAAATTAAGTTTGAGGTAGCAACAGTAAAGTAAGAAGCAAAAATTGCGAAAAAATTTAACGAATATTTTGTTAGTAATATCGCGAGTATTATCCAAAATATTCCACAGCCAGCAACAGCTAGATAGATCCTAAATTGGGAGTTTCCAACGACAATAGAGTTTTTTCTAAATTTGAAATATTATCCATGGCAAAAATGAAAAGCATTCTTAAAAGTTCAAAAAATGTTGGAGGTGGTGAGAGTGGAATCTCGAAACAGGTTCTATGTGACGTCGCATATTATATTGTTGGTGTCTCTTAGATGTGATTAATACATCTCTTAGTACTGGCATCTTTCCTGAATCATGGAAGTTATCAACAGTGCCAAGGTGTCACGCCCTGAAAATCAGCTTAAGAACTGTAACCGGCATCAAAGTATCCAAAGATCAAAATGAGCTGCCTTCAACACCTGGAAAAAATAGGTCTCGAAGAAAAACCAAAACCCTCGACCTGAATGAGGATACTAAAATGGAGGTTCGGAATGTATTATATAATATGTATATAGATTTAAAAAAATTGCAAAAATTGTATATTGTTATTATACTTTCAGAGAAATATGTAACCATACAACGGCTTAAAGAAGAGCTATGCCAAAAAGAAATAGTTGATATAAGCTATGGTTCTCTACGAACCCTGCTTTGTGATTTGGGGTTTAAATACAAGAAAGATGATAACCGAAGAGCACTAATAAGAGACACCTAATATAGCTTTAATGAGAGCAGCATTTTTCAGAAAATATATGGAAAATAAACATTCAGAATTTACACGTCAACTAGTTTTTCTCGATGAAACATGTATTTGCTCAAAGGGCAACGAAATGAAATCATGGCAAGATGATAATGTAAAGAGTGGATTTGATGGAAAACGCTTTGCTGGACACAAAGGTGGTTTTATAAAAAATGCCAGTTTGGTTTTTGCTAGTAAATCGAAACTGATGGATTATCATGGAGAAATGAATAGTGAGAACTTTACAAAGTGGGTAGACAGTCAATTAATTCCAAATTTAGAAGAACCATCTTTAATTGTAATGGATAATGCTCCATATCATTTAGTTGAGTTGGAAAAGCAACCATCATGTTCTTGGAAAAGAGGTGAGATTGTTCAGTGGCTCAAGAAAAATGAAATTCTATTTGATAAGCAGAATTGTTGAGCTTAGGAAAGTTACACAAAAAACCGAAGAAATATAAAATAGATCAATTATTACAAGCAAATGGACTGAAGTTTTAAGATTGCCACCCTACCATTGTCAGTTCAATGCTATTGAAATGATTTGGGCAGATACAAAACATCATTATAATACACATATTGGTGAAGTTGGGCATACAGAAGAAAACGTTTTAGAAATGTGGGAAAAAGCCTTAAAAAAATGTACGCCAGAAGTGTGGCAAGCGAAAGTGTGTCACACCGACAAACTAATTCAAGATTGGTATGACCGTGAAGTCATAATCGAAGAAGTTCCAGAGCTTATTATCCACCTAACCGATGAAGAAAGTGATACTAATGAAAGTTCTCAGACGAACATTTGCATATATGTTAAAATTGAATGTAAAATAAAATTTAAACATTACTAGAAAATATTAATAACTTTTAAAATTCTTGCTGAAAACTGACAATACCCCAGGTGTTCGTCAATTAATTCCTGGACTAATCTAAAATCTAATTTAATTTTCTGGCCTTTAAAGTCCATTTTCGATTTGTCTTATGATCATTTCCTCTGTATGCCTTACACCCGCCATAAATCTCATTAACCGATCGTTTTTTTCTCGGAGAATGACCCGTGCGATACCCGGTCAGGGCCAGACACACACATATTTGTCTTCAAATAGAGCAAAGCCCCAGATCGGGCGTTCAGGAGGGCACCAAACCATCTCAACTACCTTGAGAGTCCCCTCCGGTTCGTTGTTTGCTGCAAGGAAACTACCGGTACGTATGTACGTACGTTAATCGCAATAAACAGAGAATCGGTCGACCGTCGTCGTCGTCTAGCCGACGTCTAGCCGGGTCTACCCACAAAGAATCCACACTTCTTTGTTGTTATTTAGCGGCATTATAGTGCATTTCAAAACCCGTATAATAGATTTTATTTTATTATTCTAATGAAGTTGTCGAGGCGGTTATAAATAGAATTGTAGTTTTATCGGTGTTTTGTGGGTTTTTTTTTCGGTTAGACATAGATTTCGGCGAATCAACGGTTTGCTAATCATTTTATATACGAATAGTTTCGCCTAATTGATGACTGTATAAGCACTTTAGTCATGTTATTTATTATTGTTTGTCATGCCATAATATTTTTTAAAACACTGTTACATCCTATATGCACTGGTGGCCAAAAGTAGATTGACAACTACTTATTTTTCAAATTTGTTTATACCACGGTTTAGGAAATGATGAATTAGGTGGGACAGTACCTGATTAAAAAACAACGGAGCCTATATGTAATGTTTAATTATATTTAAACTATTTATTCGTAATACCCAATTTTATTAAAAAAAAATTAAAAAACTAAACAATTTCCAAGTGGCCAAAATTAAATTGATAAATTCAAAGCTTACTAAAATAAAAATAAGTATAGAAAATTTAAAGGGTTTTATTCAATAATGCGTTGCATAGCCTCTATTTCTTCTCACTTTCACCAACCTTTTGGGCATTGACCTAATTAAATTGTCAATATAGGACGTGTCAATGGATATCCATTCAAAGCTTCAAAAATTTCTTGTTTATTTTTGAAATTTTTACATCGGATGTGACGATCAATGTAATCCCAAATGTTCTCGATCGGATTTAGGTCCGGTGATAACATTAATTTTTTTTTGGGTCAACCATTGCTTAACGACCTTGGATGCGTGTTTCGGATCATTATCATGTTGAAAGTAGTGGTTGAGTGGCATAACTTCATCAGCGTAAGGTACCATAACATCCTGCAGTCAGTCTTTGTACATGAAACGATCCATCGTGTCTTCTATCAAGTGTAGTGGACCCATCCCATAGCCCGAAAAACACCCCCGCACCATCACGGAACCACCTCCATGCTTGACTGCGGACACTTTAGTTCACAACCTTTTTCCATTCGGAGACTGTCCAGTGACTATGTTCTCGAGCAAAGCTCAATCGCGCCCGTACGTTTTTTAAACTTAGCAGTGGTTTCTTTGCCGGTCGTCTTGTTTTTAAATCACTATATTGAAGTCTCCTTCTAGTAGGACGACAACTAACTGAACCCACACCTTTTTCTTCCAAATGCAGCTTGATTTCTTTTGAAGTTGCGAATGGGTCAAGTTTTGCTTTTTTTCTAAATTAATTTGTCAACACGACTAGTGGTCTTGTTTGGTCGGTCAGTTTTTTTAGAGGAACAACACTTCCACAGAGATATTTGACTTACTGTTGCCCTCAAAAGAGAAAATTTTCGAGCAATATCCGCCTGTTTAACCCCTTTCCGGTAATCGTCGACTATTCGCATCTTAATATCGATCGATAAAGTTATACCACGTGGTTTGAATTGTGAGTATTTTTCAAAACTAATAGT
Source organism: Anthonomus grandis grandis (assembly GCF_022605725.1). Classification (NCBI taxonomy): domain Eukaryota; kingdom Metazoa; phylum Arthropoda; class Insecta; order Coleoptera; family Curculionidae; genus Anthonomus; species Anthonomus grandis. Next base: position 7,727,245 of record NC_065563.1, on the reverse strand, counting down.
AAGGAAAGTCAAATCACCAGAAACCAACGCATAAAACTCAGAGACTGAATAAATATGTTGTTTGTCAATCCAATTTTGGCCATCTAGCAGTCAAACAAAATTATTGAAATTTGATAAAGAAATATTGAGAAAAAGTGCAAGCAATAAAAATCTATGGAATTTGTTTCTTCAAACTATGTTGTTTACATTCCTGAACCGGTTTTTCCTTTGCTTCAGATAAAATATATCCATAAAAATGGAATTTGTCAATCTACTTTTGGCCATTAGTGTAGTTTTGAATTCTACAAGAAAATTCCAAGTTTTGATCCACTAGTTTTTGCGATTTTAACAGTTGACAATCAACAAAGTTAAAACGGAGGATATTTGTCAAAAGTCCATGCAACAATTGACAAGAAGTTTAAAAGTACTGGATAAGGATTTTTTTCCAGGATCTTTTCCAGGCATTTGTGGGGGAATTTTTGTTTTCTTAGAGGCACACATGTTATATGAGCACATAGTAATTACTCAACATAGATGTTATTCAGTATATGGAACAATTGGGAACATTTTACAGCCTAAAGTATTTACTATATGAAGCAATCGCTGAACTTATTCCAGGGTATCAAAGTATATTTAATTTTTTCCAGGAATTTTTGGAGGAATTTTTCTTTTGTTATAGGAACATAATTTATATTTATTAATTTATTTAGTTTTATAGAAATCAAAAAATAGTAATTACTTGTAGAGTGACAGGAACAATAATTAGGAATTTACTTTATTGGTTGGCTTTAGAGGGCGATGTCCTTTTAAAATGTACATCCCTTCAAAGCCCAATAAATACGGAATCAAAATTGTGTTGTCCTGTGATGCCAAAACAGCTTTTACACTTGATGCTAAAATTTATATAGGAAAAGGTTCCACACCAACTGATGTTCCCGTAGCTCAGTATTACTATAATAAGCTAACCAGTTCTGTCCAAGGAACAAATAGGAACTGGACCATGGATAACTGGTTTACTTCTATTGAGACCACGAAACATCTTTTGGAGAGGAAAATTACCATTGTTGGTACTGTGAGAAGAAATAAAAAAGAAATTCCTGAGTCGTTTTTGGAACTCAAAGAAAGGAATCAAAATTCTGCCATGTTTTGCTACAGTGGACATCTGACACTGTTATCATACTGTCCACCCAAGAGTGCTAAAAAAGCAGTAATTATGCTTTCGACAATGCACGAAAAAGATGATGAGCCATTTACGACCAAGTTACGAGAAATTATTCAATTTTATAATTCTACAAAAGGAGGAGTGGATACTTTAGACCAGTTGTGCCACACTTATTTTACTGGTAGAAAAACCCGTCGCTGGCCATTATGTCTGTTCTATAAATTGTTGGATATTTTGGGATATAATTCAATGATTCTTTTGGCTCTGGTGAAGTGAATAAAGAAATTGTAAAGCACAGGAGAGAATACCTCAAGAAGCTTGCCCTTGATCTGGTCAGACCGACCGCACATGATGAGTCGTTTGAAAGCTCCAACTTTGAGGCGCGAACTCCGTGAAACTATATGTAGGGTCCTCAAGATAACCACTTCAGAAGAAGTGGTTTGTCCCAGGAGAGAGGATCGAAAATCGAGAGTAAGCTGTGCTGTATGCAAAAAGTTCGTGTGTTTGCAACATCAAAAAAAAATATGCTCAGTGTGTGCCGCATGAACATTTTATTATGGATGTGCGTTAAAAGTGTTCTTAGAGACTCGGTTTAAGTTATTATTTTTCTATAAGTGAATAAATTTTTCGTTTTTCTAAAATACGACGTGTTTTATTTGGGGTACGGTTGTACCCCTGTGTAGCAGATGCAGAGTCGGAAATAAGTGTAGCATTCCAGGGTTAAAAGCCCAAAAATTGTTTGAGACATTTTTAAAGAATACCTAAAATGGATCAAAATAGCTGTGAAAAATTGACAAATTTTCTGTAAAGAAAGAAATTAATTTGCAGCAACCATAGTTTTTTAAAAGCAGTTAAAGTATTTTTTTAAAGCACATCCTGGAATAGTTGCTATATGAATGGTGTTTCACGCTAGGTTATATTTATTGCAAATTAGTATGAATTTTGCATTACGTTACAGTTGAATAAGTGTTTTTAAACAGAATTTAATACTAATTAACTCTTGTTCAAGAATTTTTTTCATTACATTAACAGCAGTTGAGATATCAAGCAAAATATCCAGGTAAGCGGTTCAGGCTCAAATGTACCTCCTGCAAACTAGATTTCATCATTTCAGAAGATACATTGAATATTGATAAAAAAAATTACATCCTAGAAGAAACTAGGTTGAAGTAACGATTTTTACCTTAACCCTTTAAGTCATGGTGTACACTACAGTGTACGCCTACTTTCATAAGATTTAATCCGTGTAGCTGGTTTCGAATAGGTGATGGTAACGTTGTACACGAAAGTGTTGTAGTGTCACTTTAATTCTCTAGATGTCGCGACAAGTACAAATATGAACGTTTGATAATATTGATGTTTGTGTGAACAGTTGCCCGGCATATTCTCATTCGACACGTGCTTCTTTAATGTTTACAAAGTTTTTTACGCTATTTTTTTTACAAAAAGGCGTTAGATATTTTTATTATAATAATTATTAGATCAGGTAAGCACAAAATAATAGTATTTTGCAAAAAGATTATTAGATAATTAGATATGATTATTAATTAAAATTATGTACTATAGTGTACGTCATGACTGACAGATATTGGACTAAACCATTAGGGGACAACGAGTTGTTTGAACTCATCAATAGGGATGATTCCGAGTTAGAGGGGTTAGAGGATGACGACGGTTGGGAAGAAATAGATACCTAATGTATCCTCAAGAGGTATAATAACATAAAAAAAGTTTTATTTTTCGAGTTACTTGTATTTTAGATGAACTTTTTGAGAGTCCTACTAGCCCTTGTCTCAATGACTTGGAAGATTCTTCATTCAATGAAGCCATCCCAGACCCAAGTGTAAGCTCCGAAAAATCTGAAGTTGCTTCTTGCCAGACAGCCTCTGAATATGCCAAGCAGTATTTTGATTCACAAAATCTTATAAAAAAAAAAGATATAAGGTGGGTAAAAGGAATGTATGAAATGTCACCTTCAATTCACTTTTTTCAACCCTCTCAATCCGAGGTAAGAAATTTGCCATTACCTTTGGAAATTTTTTCAAATATTTTACTGACAAATTGCTAGAGTCCTGTTTGGAGAAAACAAATTTTTACGTGGTACCAAATGTTGTAGCTAACTTTCCAGCCACAACCGCTGAAGACATTTTTTGGAATTTTAGAAGTTATCCAAGAGTGCGCATGTACTGGGAGCCAAAATTTTCTGTATCTCTGTTATCTGAAAATATGTCTGTGAATTGATTTTTTGAGATAAGAAATAACATGCATTTTACTACAGAGGAAGACAACAATTCCGCAGATTAAAAATAAGCCAACAAAGTGGGGCATAAAGTTGTTTTTATTATGTGGAGAGTCTGGAACAATTTATGATTTTATCATTTATCAGGGTGCCGCTACAGAATTAAAAACAGAATACCAATTATTTGGCCAAGGACCTGCTGTTGTTATGCAATTGTCAGAACGGATGCCATTACAATCTAAACTTTTTTAGCTCGTATTGGCTTTTTGAGTGGCTATCTAAAAAAGCAAATTTATGCAGCCGGGACGATTCGAAAAGATCGATTTTCCAAGCCACCATTTACGGACCCCGCCAGGAAAATAAGAAAAAATTAGAGAGAGGATTCATGGAAAATCTCATGTGTCAAAATTCCGGTGTTACCTTGACCACATGGGTCGACAGTAGTGTGGTTACACTTGGTTCCAATTTTGTTGGAGTTTCTCTACAGTGCATTTTTTTTATCTCGGGTCATAGGGTTTTACGAGTAATATTTTTAACCCCATGTTAGAACTTATTCTATTTAATCGATAGGATTGAAACTTGGAACAAGTGAAGTTTAACTTAACATACTTTAAAAAATCCCATTATTTTACAAAAAAATTTGCGAGAAACCTATCTGCACCTCGTAACCTTCATTACCTTTACACTTCAAATCAGATAGACAAATATCTGACAGTGACACAAAATAATTTTTAATTTGCTCCATTGAAATTGTTCAAAAACTCTTTAAAATGTCGATTTACGCTACGGAGGAACGTATTGAGATGGTTTCAAACTACATTAGAGGAATGTCGGCGCAAGAAGTGGTAGATAATTTTGCCGTGTCTTATCCTAACCGTCCCGTCCCGTCTAGATCAACTGTACAACGGTTTCATGAAAAATTTATTACGATTGGATGCATCGCCAGTTCTCACTTAAAATGAAAAAGAACCGAAACTGTAGTAGACGAAGAATTTAAAATGGAGGTATGCTTGACCGTTGAAGAAAATCCAACAAATAGTCTTACTCAGTTTGCTGAAGATACCAGAAAAAGTAGGAGTAGTTGCTATAAGGCAATCAGAAAAGAAACATACAAATCATTTAAAGTTAGAAATATTCAAAAACTCTTGCCTAATGATTATTTTCTTAGAATGCAGTTTTGTGAACAGTGGATGGAACGAATTAACAACGACCCCACAATTACAAACAAAATACTATTTTCAGACGAAAGTACTTTCTGTACAAATGGTATAGTCAACAAACAAAATACTCGAATATGGGCGCGAGAAAATCCTCACGTCATCCAGGAAACGCATACCCAAACAAGACAGAAACTTAACGTGTGGACAGGAATTCTTGGAGATCGAATAATTGGACCATTTTTCATAAAGGGTAGCCTGAATACTGCAAAATATTTAGTTTTAGTTTACAATAATTACTTCAGGTGCAGGTCATTACCGCATTAGGAAACGCTGTTTTAAATGGCAGGATAATTTTTCAACATGATGGAGCCCCCGCTCATAGTGCAGCGACTGTTACCGAGTTTTTAAATGCCACGTTCCTAGGACGCTGGATTGGACGTTTTGGGCCATCTAAATGGCCGGCGCGAAGCCCCGATCTTTCGCCTTTAGATAACTTTTATTGGGGCTATCTATCATCGAAAGTGTTTGATATTGTTAGAGGCAGACCTAACAATATCGAAGAACTTCGTAATAGAATTATCGAGACTTCGCGTACCATTACTCCCCGGCAGCTCCTAAATGTTAGAAGACATTTCTACAACTGTCTGGGCTTTTGTTTGGCTCAATTTGGAGGTCACTTTAAACAATTTATTTGAAAGGTTTTATTTGTTTATTGTTGATTTTTAAAAATATATTTTTGAGATTTTCAAATATATGTCTACCTGCTTTGAAGTGTAAAGGTAATGAAGGTTACGAGGTGCAGATAGGTTTCTCGCAAATTTTTTTGCAAAATAATGGGATTTTTTAAAGTCTGTTAACTTAAACTTCACTTGTTCCAAGTTTCAATCCTATCGATTAAATAGAACAGGTTCTGACATGGGGTTGAAAATATTACACGTAAAACCCTATGACCCGAGATATAAAAATGCACTGTATATGACATGTGTCAAATATGGAACAAGAAAAACAAAAAAATATATAGAAGTTCGAAGACCAAAAGTAGTGTCACTTTACAATAATGGAATGGGAGGTGTGGATAAGTGCGATTTTCTGATCTCCCTTTATAGGTCCTTTATTAGATCAAGAAAATGGACGGTTGGACTTATTTCACATGCCTTAGATATGGCTGTTGTAAATTCATGGTTAGAGTACAAGAAAAATGCTGAAAAGCTTGGTGTACCTAAAAGAAATTTCATTGATCTAATTCATTTTCGTCTCGATTTGGCTTATATTATGTGGAAAAATACCTACAAAGAAACGAGGAAGACCAACGACTTCTTCAGGTGCGGCAAGTCCTCAAAACACTCCGTTGATACCTACTCAAACCAATAAACAAATTAGACTTGTCTTAGATGTACGTTTTGATAATATCGGCCATTTTCCTATATTTTGTGACAAAATAGGAAGGTGCAAAGAAGCTTAGTGTAAGTCCCGCACATATATAAAATGTTCTAAATGTAATATATCTCTTTGCGTTAGTAGAGAAAAAACTGTTTTCACGGTTTTCATACTAAATAAACTGATATAAAGTAAGTTATAGAGTATTTTTTATATACACTTTGTCAGTGCTTGGTCATGGCGTTCACTGTAGTGTACATCTCTGGCCTTGACTATCCAAGGTCATAGAAACCTGCAAATAGTTTTAAACAGCAACAGTTAAAAAAACCACAAAAAAAAGTTTCACAAAGCATTTATAATTCGTGACTGAAAGGGTTAAAGGCAGTTAAAGTCCTATTTTACTGTTATATGAAGCAATTTTTTGCACTTATTCTAGGGAATTTTTAAGGAATATTTCATTTCTTCCGGGCATTTGTGGAGGAATGTTTGTTTTCTTCCAGGCGCTTTTAGAGGGCAGTCTGGAATAGTTGCTATATGAAGCAATGTTGGCAGTTTTTCCAGGGAAGTTTCAAGAAATATCTCATCTCTTCCAGGCATTTGTGGAGGGATTTTTGTTTTCTTAGAAGCTCAAAAATTGTTTGAGAAATTTTTAAAGAATACCTACAAGGGCTTAAAATAGCTCTGAAAAATTGGGAAAATTTCTGCACTCTGAAAGAAACTAATTTGCAGTAGCCATTGTTTTTTAAAGGCAGTTAAAGTATTTTTTTAAAGCACATCCTGGAATAGTTGCTATATGAATGGTGTTTCACGCTAGGTTATATTTATTGCAAATTAGTACGAATTTTGTATTATGTAACAGTTGAATAAGAGTTTTTAAATAGAATTTAATACTAATTATTTAAGAATTTTTTTCATTAGATTAACAGCAGTTGAGATATCAAGAAAAATATCCAGGTAAGCGGTTCAGGCTTAAATGTACCTCCTGCAAACTATATTTCAAGATACATTGAATATTGATAAAAAAAATACATAAGAGTTCCTTAACAATGTCTACAGCCTGAAGGAAACTATTTTAAAGTAGCTCTTATGCCTTTAAGGCTGTTAAAGTCTTATTTTATTTCTTCCAGGCACTTTTATGACACAGCCTGGAAAAGTTGCTACATGGAACAATTTCTGCACTTATTCTAGGGAATTTTCAAGGAATATTTCATTTTTTCCAGGCATTTGTGGAGGAATTTTCGTTTTATTAACGACACATAAGTTATATGAGAACTTATGTGTCTTAATAGAAAATACTTGCAAATTAGATGTTCTTTAATATCTGGAAAAATCAAGTCAATTATGTAAATAGTTGCTGTATAAAGTAATTTCTGCACTTCTTCTAGCAAATTCTTAAGAAATATTTCTTTTTTTTATAGGTATTTTTAAAAGCATTTTTGATATCTTAGAATTACTTATTACCTTTTACTTTTTGTCAGTATAGTTTTTAATTTTATTTTGTTAATTATGAGTTTGTAGTTTCTCGAATCTTGCCTTATTACCATGTATGTAGCAAATATGCTAAATAAACATATTATTATTATTATTATAGATGCTATTCTAGCGAAATTATGAATTCTATTCTTTATAAATAGTTAAACGAATTTAGTAAGTTACCAAATAATATTAAGAAATGTAGTTATATAAGAGAATTTCAACGGTTGTTAGGAGGGTATATCGAATTTTAATATTTGTGTAGTTTAACGTTGTATTTTACTCTTTCGCTTATTATTCATTCGCTTACTTTTTATATTTACTAGTTTTACCAAGATATTGTAAATATGTTTTGAAAAATTATAATATATATTATTGTACTTGTATTGTGGCGTTAACTTTACAGTGTTATTATTTTGCCAAGAGTTTGCAGACGGTAGCTCAGAATTATTGGAGGCTTGGGATTGTTCGAAGGTTCACTTATGACTGGCTATTAAAGAATATAATCTTGATTATAACTATTAAATAAGAGGGCGCCACTTAGTTTTTTTTTTAAATGAAAGAAAACTAAGAAAAAGACTTGGTATATAGGTTTTAATTAACAATTAAATGACCCTGGATAAAGTAAATTTAAAGAGGCAAAAAATCCCAACAATACAACCAAATTATATTTACATCAAAGATATGTACACACCTCATGTTCTAATCTGATAAATGTTATTAATTTGCTATGAATTAAAATATGAATAATGTTGATATGATTAAAATAAATTTGATAAAAGTAACATTTATTTTATGATTTCGCTTCTAGGTAGATTTCAGCACTTAAAAAATATATTGCAATTATTAAAATTTCTTGTATATATTTGTATTACGCAGGGGAAAGTTCATGAACCTTTTTACCTAAGGCATATCTGCCTTAACTGTGTTATATCTACTTAATTACCAAAAAAGGGTACTGAAAAATACTGAACAAAAAATAACTAATATTATAGATAAGAAATTAACGTATTAAATTATGACATTGATTAAATTTTTGTAACGTTAAATTGAAATAAAAGGTATATTAATAAAAATATATTAAATAAGTGAGACAAATCGGAATAAACAAAATGGAATAAACTGGCCTGTATATTCCTCCATGAAACGAACGGCTAGTCTTCAAAATCGAGGCTGTGAATGTATGCCATTTGTAGCTTAGCTATCCGGACTGGGAATCTCTAATACTAGCTCTAGCTCTAACTCTGGCTCCAGCTCCACCACTTTCCACCACACACCCACCAAGGGAAAAGTAAAACCCTTGCTAAGTTTCATTCTCTATCCATCAAAATCTTGGGCATCCTGCACCAGAATTATGAATTAAACGGTTCCCTAAAGGAACAAGATTAAGGACTATAAATTACAAACCATATTGGCCACTTCCTGCTTCACAAACTTCGGAAATAAAAAACTGGCCTTTTACATGTGCTCCTACCTGCGACACGGGAACAAGTCCTCGAAAAATGGACTCAGTACCGACTAAATCGATAAGGACCCCACCTCTCGCTTGAGCTGTCAATATCAGCCAATCAGAGAAAATATTAATTATGACCAATCAGAGAAGTGACGGACCGTCAACAGAAAGCATGGATTATTAAAACAGGAGAGTGATGCGTTACAGTAGTAATGTGTCATTGACAGTGTGAATTTAAAGAAATATGAATAAAAGAAGTTGACTGAAATTATTAATGTAATTATTGAAATTAATGAAATATCAATGGAGCGTTAGTGAACATAAGGAATAGAAAAATAAAACGCTACAGTATGTAGCAATATGCTAAATAAATAAACATTATTATTATTATCTTAGAAACAATAGTCACATAAAGGTGCAACAAATGCCTGAAATAAATTACAAAAAAAAAATCATGCAATAGAGGCAGTAGCCACATAAAGATGTAAAAATGCCTGGAATAAATTTTAAAAAATATGGGTGTTGTAAAAGTATGTTTCTATTAGCTGGAAAAATAGGAAAAGTCTATAAAAACTGCTTTTTTTAACTTATTCCAGGGAATATTTAATCTTTTTTAGACATTTGTAGAAGAATTTTTAGATTCTTAGAAGCAGTTGTTGCAAGTCCAAATAATGTAACTGCCTGGAATAAATTATCCAAAACACTTTAGGGGTTACTTAAAATTGATTTCCAGTATCTGAAATAGTAGGAAAAACCTCTACAGCTTAAAAGAAACTGCGTTGTAGTACCCACTTATAAAAAAAATGTATTCAAGGATGAAAAGGAAAACACTGAATAGAACAAATAAAAAAAACAAATACTATGAAGGACGAAAAATAAAGTTCTATTTTTATGGAATTGTGTTGAAGTATCGTTTGATATTTTCCAGGAACTTCAAAGCGTTTATCTTAAAAGCAGTTAAATTCCTAAAAATCAGTTTATGACTGAAACAAAATTAAATCCACCTTAACCGACTAGAATAATAAAAAAAATATTCCTGAATTTCCCATTTATTCTGGAAAAGCTCTTTCAATAATTATCCTTGTGAATTGGTGACAAAAGATGGTAGAATAGTTATGGTAATGTAATACCACATCTGGGGGTATAATTTTGCATAGCCATGTGAATTTTGTGGCCTTCAGAGGAAGGAATCAATTGGAGAAATGTTGGTTTTGGGTTAAAAATATACACTGTACGTCCCTGGTATTCAAATTAAAAAAAAATTGTGGTTTGTAATTTTTAGTCTGTTTTTAGGTTTGAAATTATTTTTTTTAACAGTTTGTTAAATTGTCATATTTTTGATTATAAGGGATCTTAATTAATAATGAACTATCTGGAAAACTCCCAATTAGGGTGCAATATTGGGCAATTTTTTATGAAAAACTTCTAAAATAATTAAAACTATGGCCATGATTTTTGATTACTTTTATAATCTCTTGTATTCCTAGAATATATTTTTTTTATTTGTTTCTAAAGTTTTTAAATATTGGACTATAAAGAGATTCAATTAAATAAAAAAAACACATGAATTGGGATCAAAAAAAATTATCATGAAAAACTTGAAATTATGTGCATGATTTCTAATTATTTTTGTCGTTATTAGACCGTAAAATAATTCTTTTTAAGATTGTCTTTTATCTATTTATGTTATTTTTAATCCTATATTTTTTAAATATTGCTTTAAGAATATAAACAGCTTCAATTATATAGAAAAAACCACTTAAAATTAGATGAGTTAGAGCCAAAAATAAGAAATATATCATGAAAAACTTGAAAATAATTAAAATTATATATTATAAGCATGAATTTTAATTATTTTTAGTTTTAAAATATTTCTACGTTTTTTGAGGCTATAAAAAGATTCAATTAAATAGAAGAAAACCGCCTAGAAAAATCATGAATCAAAAACAAGAAATATCTGATGAATAAAGGCAAAATAATTTAAAATTATGGGCACAAGCAGAAGCCTTCATCTTCTCTATTACATCAAGCCTCAACGAAATGTGTCCCATAATCCCAGCCGTCACAGAACAAAAATATCAAGATAAGAAGTGGATTAACTGGGAAATTAAAAATCTAATGCGTGAGAGGGATAGTCTGTATAAAAGAGCCATTTTACATAAAATTGAAGACATATGGGCAGAGTATAAATCAAGACGAAATGCTATCGTGAGTAAAATTAGGAATGAGAAAGACAATTATTTTGCTGCAACCATAGATGAAAATCGAAAAAATCCAAGGGAGCTATGGACAAATCCCTTCTGCCCGGGTAAAACTGAAGCAATACAGAGCGAAATTCTCTTTGGAACAAAGATTGAGACTGACGTGGCAGCAATAGCAAATCAATTTAATCATTTTTTTATAGATAGTATCAGTGAGATTATTCAAAATATACCGCAACAAAATATAGTTAGCAATGCCCCAAGAAGTCCAACCTCAACTAATATTCTCCAGAATTTTGAACCAATATCAATGGCTAAATTGAGACAAGTCGTAAATAATCTAAAAAATGTAGGCGGGGGTGATGATGGCATCTCCAAACAGATTCTTTGTGATGTCTTTCATGTTGCTGGAAATGCTGCTGGAAAAGAGGCTGTTGGACGTCTTAAACACCTCACTTTCAAATGGCGTCTTCCCGGAGTCCTGGAAGATATCAACAGTTATTCCTGTCCCAAAGGTGCCAAATACCAAGTTGTCTAATGAATTTCGTCCTATCAATACTGTTCCTATATATGAAAAGGTCTTAGAAGTATGTGTAAAAGAGCAATTACTGCAGTTCTGTGATAACAACCAAATTATAGTTTCTAACCAGTCTGGCTTTCGTGAAGGTCATTCATGTGAATCTGTACTTCTGAATATCTGTGATAATTTTTTAAAGGCAGTTGACTCAGGTAATTATGTGTTGGCTGTGTTTTTGGATTTTAAAAGGGCGTTTGAAACTGTTGATAGAGATATATTGTTGGGTAAGTTAGAGCACATAGGAATTAAGCTAAACGTTTTAAAGTGGTTAAAGTCTTATTTGTGTTATAGGTTACAACGTGTGAAGTTTAATAATGCTATGTCTGAAACTGTAAATGTCGATGTCGGTGTGCCCCAAGGTACTGTTCTGGGTTCATTTATTATTGTTTTTATTTTACATTAATGATATGGTTAGGGTGGCTCAAAAATCAAATATTATTTTATTTGCTGATGATACTATATATGCTCTATATAGTTGGTCAAAATCTACAGCAAATGGTTTGCGACATGAACATAGAACTTGGCAATTTGTTTGACTGGCTTTGTAACAATAAGTTAAGCTTATATACCACAAAATCAAAATTTTGTATATTTGGTAGACGGTCGAAGACATCTTATATTGACATTGAAAGTGTAAGTGTTTGTGTGGATGGACAAAAATTAGTTGACGAGGATCAAATTAAATATCTCGGAGTAATTTTAGACTCGAACTTAACTTTTCAGGCTCATGCGGATTATATCATGAGAAAGTTTGCTAAAAAGGTAGGGTTCATTAATAGGGTGGGACAAAACTTATCAATGAATACAAAAATAACGTTATTTAATGCTATAGCTCTTTCGCATTTACAATTTTGTTCAACTCTTTTATATAATTTACCGCAATATAAAATCTCTCAATTGGAAACAATTCAAAATAGTGCAATGAGAACAATATTGAGATGTAACCGCTATACTCCTATTAAAATAATGTTAAATGTCTTAAATATGTTGACCGTCCATCAACGAATTATGTTTAATGTTAATGTATTTATATTTAAGTTGAAGAAAGGTCTTTTACCTAATTATATATGTGATAAGTTAGTGCTATTTCGTGATGTCCATAATGATAATACTAGGAATTGTACTGATTTTATTTTATCTCATAAGTGTAACACCGTTCAAATGCTTAATTCCGTGCTCTAAGTATAAAGGTTTGCTCGAATTTAATGAATTGCCTAATGACTTAAAAATCTGTAATAATATAAATAGTTTTAAACGGTTATTAAGAGTAGATATTATAAAACTGTATTATTAGGCCCATGTTTTGTTTTTTATATTTAATTTTTGTCGTTTTAACCTCTTTGTAATTTATATGTAGCAATTTGCTAAATAAAGAATAATTAATTATTCTTGTAATTTCTGAGTCTTAAAATTATTTTCTCTTTGTCAAATTTTCATGCTTTTGGTTGTAAAAGAACTCAATTATTAAGGAAACAATACCTAGAAAACCCAAAAATTAAAATTATAGGCAAAATTTTTAATAATTTTTTTCATTTATACTTCTAAAATATATATTTTTTATATTTTGATATATTTGAGAGCCTTTTATTTAAATAAATAAATATTTGGTTACAAAAAGAGATTCAATTAATTAGAAAAACCGACTAATAAATCATGAATTAGAGCAAAAAATATAAAAATTTCTCATGAAAAACTTGAAAATAATTAACATTACGGACATGATTTTTAATTATATTTGACATTGTTAGACCTAAAATAGGTATTTGTTTTTAATGTATTCCTAAGATTTTAATACATTTGGCTATAAAGGATTCAATTACATAGAAAAAAACCACTTTGAAAAATCATGAATTGAAAAAGCTTGAAAATAATGAGCATAATTTTTTATTTATTTTTGACATTTGGTGATTTTTTTTTTTGATTCTTATATATTTGATTATAAACGATTAAATTAAATAGAAAAAATCATGAATTAGAGCCGAAAATAAGAAATATTTCATAATTAAAATTACGGGCATGGTTTTTAAATACTCTTGTAATTTTTTGTCCTAAATATTTTTTTAAATTTACACACACCAAAATGGTCTAGGGAACACATACAAATATGTTAATATTTTTGAGAAGATTGGAAAAAAGTTAATCATTGCAATTTTTTTACATTATTCGAATAAAATAACAATATAATTATTAACTTTTTTTTTAGATTATAATTTACTCATAATTTAGGGCCCAAATAAAAATAAAGAAGAAAATCCCATTTATTACCGTTTATTAAAAAAAATTACAAAAATAAAAATTTACCAAATACAAATTAAACTAGTAGCCAGATGGTCCACCTCTATTATTAATAACACTTTGGCATCGCCTAGGCATACTTAAAATTAAATTATTAATTAATTCTTGGGGCAACTCCTCCCAAACATGTGTCACAGCAAGACGAAGCTCCAGAACACTTAAAAAAGTTAAATCGTTGAAGAAGTTGCCTTTTTAACCAATCCCAAACATGCTCAATTGGATTAAGGTCCGGTGAGGTAGAGGGCCAGGGTAGAAGATTGATTTGATTTTCCTCAATAGCGATTCGTACAAGCCGTGCTCGATGTGGTGGGGCATTATCTCGTTGCAACAACGAATTTGGGCCCATTTCGCGTAAATATGGAACAATTACAGGCAGTAGTATATTATCCCTATAACTTATTCCAGTCATTGTATTTTCCACAAAAATGAGGTTCGTTTTTCCGTCAAGTTTACTGCCACCCCAAAACATTAGTGATCCACCACGTTGCCTTACTACTTCCCGGGCATGACGCAAACGACGTTCATTTCCTTCCTCTCTCCAGACACGAATTCTACCAAAATCAGGATCAAATTAAAATCGAGACTCATCCGTAAAAAGAACTATGGCCCATCTTTCTTGATTCCAATTAACATGTTCTTGGCACCACGTTAATCTTGCACCTCGATTTCCTAAAGTTAACCGAGGAACCCTTAGGGGTCTTCTGGCATGAAGTCCTCTCTCATGCAAACGGTTTCTAATAATTTGACCTGAAACCTCGACGTTATGCACTCGTGAGAGCTGCTGAACCAAAACAGAGGCTGTTACCGTGGAATTTCTTTGAGCTTGCAAAGTTATAAAACGGTCTTGGGCAAGTGTGGTAACTCGCGACGGGCCTTGATGCCGTTCTCTAATATCATTTGTCTCTCTATATCTTGTCCACAAACGGTTAATTACACTGGGAGATGTATCCAAAGCTCTTGCAACGTCTCTTTGACTTGTTCCTGCCTCAAGCATTCCGACTGCTCTTAGCATTTCCTCTCGAGTTAAATGTCGTCTTTCCATTTTTATTGAATAAAAACTAAATCACAATTGTTCGGTTGGAACCACAGAAAATGCGATATTGCGTTAGAATTTAAAAATTATAATCTGCGTTATTTCGACAAAATGTGCAAGTAGCAAAAAACGCTGTTCTGGCATGATTTTTTGTACCCAAATATTTATTTTACTTCGTTGGTATCTTAATATTAAAGGTAGTATCTATTCCGTATGAAAATATAAATATATAAAAATTTATAAGGCGAAAAAAACTATTTTTCTAAGTGTTCCTTAGACCATTTTGATGTGTACATTTCTAAGATTTTCATATTTTCGAAGGCTACAAAGCTTTCAATTAAATAGAAAAAAACTACCTGATAATATAAAATTATAAATTTGTTATGAAAAACTTGAAAATAATTAAAATTACGTGCATGATTTTTAATTATTTTTGTCATTTTTAGCCCTAAAGCATCTGTTTACTATTATTTTTATATATTTTGCTATAAATAAATACAATTAAACAGAAAAAAACCGAAATTAATTATTTATAATTTTTAGCCCTAAATTAATGTTTTAATACTTTCTCTAAGATATTGTTACATTTTGCTATAAGGAGATTCAATTAAATAGACAAAAAAACACCCGAAAAAATCAGGAATTAGGGCTTAAAATTAAAAATTTCTGTATTTGTGAGACTTTAATATATTTGGCTAAAAAGAATTCAATTATGTAGAAAAAAAAAGTTTTAGGACCAAAAGTAAGAAATTTCTCATGAAAAGCTTAAAAATAATTAAAATTACGGACAAGGTTTTCAATTATCTTTGTAAGATTTTTACAAAAGTAAGATTTTCATATATTTGGCTACTTCATTTAAATAAAAACTACCTGATAAAAGCAAGAATAAGGGCCAAAAATAATAATTTCAAAATAATTAAAATCACGGTTTTTTTTTCAATATTAGATTTAAAATAATTTTTTCATATTTTTTGTGAAATTTTGTTAAATTTCGCAATAAAAGATTCAATCAAATAGAAAAAAAAACACCTGATAAAATCATGAATTAGGGCGAAAAATAAGAAATTTCCCAATTTTTTTTTTTAAATAATTCAAATAATAGCCATGATTTTTAGTCATTTTTAGCCCTTAAATATTTGTTAAATTTTTTTTTAGTATTTTTAAATATTTTGCTTCAAATAAATTCAATTAAATAGGAAAAACCTAAATTATTTTTTTGTCATTTTTAGCCCCAAGTTAATACTTTCTCTAAGATATTGTTACATTTTGCTATAAAGAGATTCAATTAAATAGAAAAAAACCATCAGAAAATGGGTTTTTCTTTACTTTTTAAACCTAAAGTATTTTTTTTAAATACTATTGCTAATATTTTGTAATATTTTGCTATAGACATTCGATCAAATCTAAAAAAAATACTTGAAAAAATCATGAATTAGAGCCAAAAAGAAGAAATTTCTCAGGAAATTTCGCGTAAAAATAAGTAAAATTATTAGCATAAATTCTATTAATTTCTACTAATTTTGTATCTACAACTTTTTTTTTTTTGTTATATTTGGTCATGAAAAAATTCAATTATTTAAAAAAAAAACGAATAATTGGAAAACTCACAAATTAAGGCCAAAAGCAAGAAAATTATAAGCGCAAATAATTTTTTCTTACATTTTGTTAAATTTTTATACTTTTTATTGAGTATAAAGGAATTCAATTAATTAAAACAAAAGTCCTTAAAAAAAACTATAATTTCCTAAGTAAGAAACTTCTCATGAAAAGCTTAAAAATAATTAAAATTACGGGCATGGTTTTTAATCCTAAATATTTTTTTAAATTTATTATTAAGATTTTCACATATCTGGCTACAAAGGAATCATTTAAATAAAAACTACCTGATAAAAGCATGAATTAGGGCCAAAAATAATAATTTCAAAATAATTAAAATTAGGTTTTTTTTTTCACTATTAGATTACTTTGTTAAATTTGGCAATAAAAGATTCAATTAAATAGAAAGAAACCACCTGATAAAATCATGAATTAGAGCAAAAAATAAAAAATTTCCCAAAAAAATTTTAAAATAATTCAAATAATCGCCATGATTTTTAGTCGTTTTTAGCCCTTAAATATTTGTAAAAAATTTTTTTTTTAGGATTTTCATATATTTTGCTATAAATAAATTCAATTTAATAGGAAAAACATAAATTATTTTTTGTCATCTTTAGCCCTAAATTAATTTTTTAATACTTCCTCTAAGATATTGTTACATTTTGCTATAAGGAGATTCAATTAAATAGAAAAAAAACACCCGAAAAAATCAGGAATTAAGGCTTAAAATTTAAATTTCTCATGAAAATGGGCTTTTATTTATTTTATAAATTTTTAGTCCTAAAATTTTTTTTAAATTATTTTTGCTAAGATTTTGTAATATTTTGTTATAGATATTTAATTAAATAAAAAAAACACTTGAATGAATCGTGAATTAGGGCCAAAAAAAAAACAAATTTCTCAGGAAAAGCGTAAAAATAAGTATAATCATGACTATAAATTCTATTAATTGTTACTAATTTTGTATCTACAACTTTTTTTTGTTATATTTGGCCATGAAAAAATTCAATTAATTTTTAAAAAACCGAATAATTGGAAAACTCACAAAGTAAGGCCAAAAGCGAGAAAATTTTGAGCGGAAATAATTTTTTCTTTTAAATTTTCACATTTTTTATTAAGTATAAAGGAATTTAATTAATTAGAACAAAAGTCCTTAAAAAAAACTATAATTTCCTAAGTAAGAAATTTCTCATGAAAAACTTAAAAATAATTTAAATTACGTGAATGATTTTTAATAATTTTTTCATATTTTTTTTGAAATTTTGTTAAATTTGGTAATAAAAGGTACAACTAAATAGAAATAAACCACCTGATAAAATCATGAATTAGGGCAAAAAATAAGAAATTTCCAAAAAATTTTTTTTAAATAATTCCAATAATCGCCATGATTTTTAATTATTTTGTCATTTCAAGCCCCAAAACATTTGTTTAAATTTTTTTCTATGATTTTTATATATTTTGCTATAAATAAATTCAATTAAATAGCAAAAACCTAAATTAATTTTTTGGCAATTTTAGCCATAAATAAATTTTTTATAATTTAATTTTTTAAGGGGATTCAATTAGATAGAAGAAAACCTCCCGAAAAAATAAGAAATTAGGGCTTAAATTAAAAATTTGCTCTCTTGAAAATGCTTTTTTTATTTTTTTGTTAAATTTCTATTCCTAAAGTATTTTTTTTATTATTTTTACTAAGATTTTGCAATATTGGGCTATAGACATTCAGTTAAATTAAAAAAAAAATACTCGAAAAAATCGTGAATTCTCAGGAAAATAAGCGTAAATATAAGTATATTCATGGGTATAAATTCTATTAATTTTTACTGTTTTTGTATCTATAATAATTTTTTTTTGTTATATTTGGCCACAAAGATATTCAATTATTTAAAAAAAAAAACGAATAATTGGAAAACTCACAAATTAAGGCCAAAAGCGAGAAAATTATGAGCCTAAACAATTTTTTCTTAAATTTTGTTAAATTTTTATATTTTTTATTGAGTATAAAGGAATTCAATTAATTGGAACAAAAGTCCTTAAAAAAAACTATAATTTCCTAAGTAAGAAATTTCTCATGAAAAGCTTAAAAATAATTAAAATTACGTGAATGATTTTTAATTATTTTTATAAGTTTTAATCCTAAATATATTTTTTTAAAATTATTTCTAAGATTTTCATATATTTGACTACAAAGAATTAAAGAGGAATGCAAAGGATAAAAGCATGAATTAGGGTTAAAAATAATTGAAATTATGTGAATGATTTTTAATTATTTTTTTTCATTATTAGATTTAAAATGATTTTTTTCATATTTTTTGTGAAATTTTGTTAAATTTGGCACAAAAAGATTCAATTAAATAGAAAGAAACCACCTCATAAAATCATGAATTAAGGTGAAAAATAATAAATTTTCCAAAAAAATTTTTTCCAATAATTGCCATGATTTTGAATTATTTTTATAATTTTTAGCTCTAAAATATTTAGTATTTTTTTTTTTAGGATTTTTATAAATTTTGTTACAAATAAATTCAGTTAAATAGGAAAAATCTAAATTATTTTTCGGACATTTTTAGCACTTTTTTATAATTTAATTTTTTAAGGGGATCCAATTAGATAGAAGAAAACCTCCCGAAAAAATAAGAAATTAGGGCTTAAATTAAAAATTTACTCTCTTGAAAATGCTTTTTTTATTTATTTGTTAAATTTCTATTCCTAAAGTATTTTTTTTATTATTTTTACTAAGATTTTGCAATATTGGGCTATAGACATTTAGTTAAATTTAAAAAAAAATACTCGAAAAAAACGTGAATTCTCAGGAAAATAAAATTCTATTAATTTTTACTGTTTTTGTATCTATAATAATTTTTTTTTGTTATATTTGGCCACAAAGAGATTCAATTAATTTTTAAAAAAATCGAATAATTCGAAAACTGACAAATCAAGGCCAAAAGCAAAAGAATCATGAGAGTAAATAATTTTTTCTTTTACATTTTGTTAAATTTTCATATTTTTTATTAGGTATAAAAAAATTCAATTAATTAGAACAAAAGTCCTTAAAAAAAACTTTAAAATAATTTCCTATAAAAAACTTGCTTAAACCAGCATTTTTTTTCGAAAAATCTCAACAAATTACCTGCTCAAGTACAAAATACGTCCTTAAGTCATTTATGTCCAACCAACGACGGCGACAAGTCCATTCTGATCCGAACCCACTACTTTTCCCGCTCTTTTACGAATTTCCTCGGGAGAAATCACGCGTGTGTGTATGTGTGTGGACGCGCACCAAAACGTCACAGTTCCGCGCTTCAAATTTCCCAAAAACCAAAAAAAAAAAACACGCCGAAACCAAAAAAAAAAAATTAAATAAAAATCGACGAGTGTCGCCGTGCTTCCGTACAAAAACAAACTAAACCATTCGCTTTGGCGAGAAAAAAACTAATCGAAAAAAAAAAAGGTAAATACGCTGATGATGATGATGATGATGTTGATAATCACACACGGGAGATTGAGGTTGGTTGGCCCGCTCGAACTGCCGCCGCAACGTGCGAATATGTAATATTGAAATTTTGGAGCGCGCAAAAAAGTGACGGGGGCCCAGGCCGGGGCAGAGTTATTCTTTATTGGGACATAGTCATGAGACATCTGCTGTAATAAGCCGGCACTAAAAAATAGTGCGTGCAGCAGGAAAAAGGAGGGAGGCCACCCCGCCTATCGCGGATGAAAATGCGCAGAATATAACGAGTACAGATCCGCAATTAAAAATATCAAAATAAAAAATCGAATCGACGGCGGCAGCAACGGCGGCGGTAACGGCGGCGGCGGCGGTGGTGGTTCTACAGCCCCCGCGCGCCGCCTAAAAGATTTTCTCGTTTCTTTTTTTTTTTTATTCAAAAGTAAAAGCGATCCTGGCACATTTTAGGCACAGGGATTGTTTGGTTTTGGGTTTCCTCGTTTCCTCCTGGACGCCCGGAGAGAGTAGCGAGAGGGAGAGAGACAGCGTCAGCCCCCTATGTCGCAGGTTTTTATGGCAACCTGCTGCCGCCGCCGTCGTCGTCTCACGCGCTCTCTTTCTCTACTCTTAGTTTCTTCTTGACGTGATTAGGAAAATATGAAACTCTCATTGGCGTACACCTACACTGGCCCGGAAAATTAACCGGAAAACGAAAATTTGGTTCTAATTGAATCCTTAATAACTTTTTCAGTATTACATCGATTTTGATAATTTTTTGTCGAATTTTAGGCAGTTTTATTGTCATCATTTTTCCATATCGAAGCTACAAACATTTTCAACGAATTGGCAACAATGGCAAAAATGAAAAGGATTCTTAAAAGTTTAAAAAATGTTGGAGATTGTGAGCGTGGAATATCGAAACAGGTTCTATGTGACGTCGCATATATTATTGGTGATCATCTCTTAGATGTGATTAACACATCTCTTAGTACTGGCATCTTTCCTGAATCATGGAAGTTATCAACAGTGATTCCTGTTCCCAAAGTGTCAAACACAAAAAATCACGGTGAGTTTAGACCAATAAACACAGTACCCATTTATGAAAAGTTGCTAGAATCATGTGTAAAGGAGCAGCTTCTTGATTTTTGCACTAAGAATAAATTGATAATACCAAATCAATCGGGTTTTCGGGAGTCTCATTCATGTGAGTCAGTTATTGTTGGTTTAAGTTATGATTTTCTCAGGGCCATTGATACTGGTGAAATATTCTTGATTTCAGAAGAGCTTTTAAAAGTATAGATAGAGATATGTTAATTAACAAGTTAAAAGAGGAATTAAGGGGAGTGTTTTAGACCGGTTAAAATCTTATTTGCGTAATAGGGTCCAACGAGTCAAATATAAAAATGTTATGTCAGAAATTCTTAATGTTGCATATGGTATTCTCCAGGAAACGGTCTTAGGTCCACTATTGTTTATCCTTTATATCAACGATGCAATAAAAGAGGGTAAAATAAGTTTATTTGCAGATGACACTGTGTTATATGTAGTAGGAAGGAACTTACATGAGATGCAGGCAGACATAAACCGTGACCTTTATAATTTATTCCAGTGGCTCTGTATAAATAAATTAAGCTTAAATACAAATAAGTCTACATTTTGCATGTTTGCAAAGAAATCAAAAACTTGTCAAGCTGACATGAATAATGTGCGGATTATTGTGAATGGGGAAAAATTTTATATGAAAAAGAGATTAAGTATCTGGGAGAGATTTTAATATTTATTTACATTTTCGAAAAAAGTAGAATTTCTAACACAAATCTGTAAAAATTTGTCTATGCAAACCAAATTACAGCTATACAACGCCCTGGCACTTCTCATTTATAATTTTGTTGCATGCCCTGCTATTTGGTTTGCCTCAGTAGTGGACAAACTAGAAATAATACAAAACAGAGCCATGAAATTAGTATTGAAACGTGATCGTTATACTCCTGTTGCGTCTATGTTAAATGTCCTAAATATGTTATCTGTAAAACAAAGAATTATGTTTAATGTGTACTTGTTTATCTTTAAAATAAAGAAACGCCTACTACCCAAAAATTAAGAGTATTCGCAGATGTACATGAATACAATACAAGAAATCGTACAGATTTTATTCTGGTAGATCGATGTCTAACCAGTCAAATGCTCAACACTGGTTTATTCAAGGGCCTAATTGAGTTTAATAAGCTACCTAATGACGTCGAAAGTTGTGATAATTGGAACCAGTTCAAGCGGCTCCTGAAAGGATTTGTTTTAAATAAATGTTAAAATATTGTCATGTTTATTTTATTCTTGTGTTCGTCAGTGTTATTGTAATATTTTGTCATTGCCATTATATATGTACCATTTTCACTCTCATTTTAGGGTCATTTTCATTAAGGTTTTTGTATTTTTTTTCCTTAGAGTCTTAGGTATTTTCTAGTTTGTATATTTTAGATTCTTTTTGATATCAGTTTTTTTGTATGTAGCTATTATGCTAAATAAACGATATTATTATTATAAAATAAACTTAAATATAAAACTAACCTGGTGTAGCTTAAAAATAATAAAAAATGTATAAATAAAATAACATAACTAAAAAATAAAGTAAGATTAAAAGAAATACAAAAAAATAGAAACAAATATAATAAAACAGTTAAAACATATTCGCTCAATAGATTTTTTAACTGGTTTAGGTTTTCACAGTTTTTAATGTTGGCAGGTAGTCTATTAAACTCCAACAGACCCTTGTTAAAAATAGAGCTTAAACATTTGTATGCTATTAATTCTATTTTGTAATATAAAATCTGTACAATTTCTGGTACAAGATGTATCTTTGTAGTTTTAAGTATAAACAAATAGACCTTAAACATAATTTTCGGTCTGACAGATAAAACATTTAACATGGTCTTAATTGGTGTATAACGATTACATTTTAGAATGACTCTCATGGCTCTATTCTGGATCATTTGAAATTAATTTATTTTATACTGAGGTAGAGAGAACAATAAAGTCGAGCAGAATTGTAAATGCGGCAGTGCAATTGCATTGTATAATAGAAATTTGAAACATGTAATGATAGGTTAGTTCCAATTCTTGATATGAAGCTGACCTTCTTTGCAAACTTCCTCATGACATGATCTGCATGTGCAATGAAACTTAAATTTAAATTTAAAATGACCCCCAAATATTTCTTTTGCATACTAAATTTCCTCCGCATTTACTGTGATCTGTATACTTACTATTGATTTGTTCAGCAAGCACAAAAATTAATTCTTGATTTTTTTGGCGAATAGAGTAAAGCGGGGGAATATATGTTCGCTCATAGCTCACTCTGGCGGTTACACCATCGCACTACCATAGTAACCTGTCGACATTAACGTAGTTAACAACCTGTTTACTGAATTCCTATAATTTTCATCATTTAGTGCCCGATAAACCCCAAAAACTGGTACCAGTACCCACCAAAAATTATTTTTATACAATATATGATAGGAGTTTTTAAAAGTTTTTGTGATCCGATTGAAATAATCCACGTTGCTGTGGCGAGGTGAGATTCATAACCTAACATTTAACACCTTCGCCGCTGACTGTATTTACACCGGGTTTTTGCTTTTCAGTTGAAACGTTGGTGTTGCACCGTGGGGTAATATGCCGCACTTGCATTTTCATTCCCAAGTACTTTTTTGATAGGTATAGCTCATGGTGATTCGTATTTTTTTATCATTCCAGATAAACACAATGCCACGTTCTTATATTCGGAAAAATAGAAGGGCCCAATGGTCAGAAGTAGATCTTCGAAATGCAGTAAGTGATATTCGTGCAGGCAAAGGGTCGGTTCGGGAAATAAGTCGTACTTATAATGTTCCAGTCAGAACCTTAATGAGAAGAATGCGTTCCGGAAATTTGGATAAGGTGGCATTAGGTCGCAAAGGCTCACTTACTATGGAACAAGAAGCAAGTTTAGCCAAATATATACAAAACATGGCATTTCACGGCTCATGATATAAGAAAGCTTGCTTATTCTTTTGTGGTCCAACAAAATATTCCACATAAATTCAATACTGAACGGAAAATGGCAGGACAAGACTGGTTTCTAGCCTTTATGAGAAGACACCCTGTACTGGCCGTTCGTAAGGCTCAAGGTATGTCTACTGCCAGGGCCAAGGGCATGACAAAACAAGAATGTACACAATATTTTGAATTACTGGGAAACGTTCTTAGAGAAAATAATTTATTGAATACCCCACAAAAGATGAAACAGGATTGCAATTGAATAACAATTCAGGCAAAGTTGTGGTAACAAAAGGCGCTCAAATGGTAAATTGTATCACAAGAGCTGAAAAAGGAGAAACTATTTCCGTTATAACCTGTGTAAACGCAGAAGGGACTTTTTTCCCACCCTGCTGCATATTTAAGGGCAAAAATACAAAACGGGAATTCGAAGATCGCCTACCACCTGGCGGCAAGGTTTTTATGGGCGAAAAGTCAGCTTCTGTCACATCTGAAATTTTCTTCCAATGGTTTAAAGTACTAGTAAGGTTTTATTAATTACGAATGGACATTCCTCGCACTGTTCCAATACCGAACTCTTAGATTTTGCTGTAGCAAAGGACGTGATCCTGTTTTGTTTGTCCAGCCACACCACTCATTGGCTCCAACCGCTTGGTCACTCATTCTTTAAGCTGTTGAAAGCTTATTGGGCTCAAACTTGTCAAAACTGGGTACATAACAATCCTGGTCGAAAACTAAGCCGATTCCAATTTGCCCAACTAATAAATATTGCCTGGTGTAAGACTGCAACAATTCAAAACGGGACTTCCGGTTTTAGAACCTGTGGGATTTACCCTTTTAATCCCGATTATGCTTTTATGGTCAACGACGAACCATCGGTTGAAGATAGTCTTAACCCAGAAGAGATTTCCAGTGAGGAGGAGAATGATCCCAGACCAGGTAATGTCACTGCAGTTGAGGAACCTGAAGATACGAATCCCTTTGAAGCAATTTTACCGGTTCCACGCGTCGAACCAGGACCAAGTGGCTATAAACGGAAACAACATGCCGAGACACTAACTTCACCAGAAACAATTTCTGCAAAACGGGCAAAGAAAGAAGAAAAGAACAGAAAATTAAAACAAAAAGAAGAAGAACGGAAAAAAATACAAAATATTAAGAAAACGAAGAAAACCAAAGAACTACCAAGCCCTTCTTCGTCAGATTCCGAAACAGAAGTAGTAACGCAGGCAAGCGACGAATCCGAAGTCGATATTGATGAATCAGAATTTTGCGCACAATGTCATGGATCATTTTACGACAAAAAAGGTCCCAAATGCGACTGGCTTCAGTGCGTGACATGTATAAAATGGATCCATGAGATATGTACGAGATCTGACAGATTTTGCGAAGAATGTACGCCATTATCCGAATTTGCTTAAAGAAACAGTTAAATTAGAGGATATCTACTAGTAGCCACTAGGAATTATATTAATAAGTTTTCATGTTTTGTATTTCACATTTTTCATTAGAAATAAATTTTTGTTTTTGGGATCATTAGCATTTTTTATTAAAAAAAACTAATTCCTAATTTTTACATAACGAAAACATGTTGCCATATTACCCATGGGTGCGGGTAATATAGCAATACCGTATTATTGGACATTTATGATTATACTCTTTCTCACGATGAGAATATGGCAACGAGTTTTCACGTCGCAAACCTACATGGGTACGCTCTAAGGTTCAGTGTTCGTATTGCGAGTAAGTTCTATGGAGGTCAGAATGTGAGCGATTGACATTTATGTTGCCATCTTTCCCCGCTTTACTCTACACACATTTTGGATTTATTAGGATTTAAAAACATTTTTATTTTCGCAGAGTCATATAAATAAATTATTCAGTTCATTATTTACATATCTTTGCCATTTATATCCAACATTGTATCGTCTGCGAATAAGACCAGTTTACATTTCTTTATTACATGTACCATATTATTAATGTATGTACAACAAAAATAATAGTGAGGTACGCCATATCAACATTTAAAGAGTCAGACACACAAATTTTATACACTACACGTTGGTTGCACAAACAGATCTCAAACCACCTTAAAACGTTTTCCCTAATTTTTTCAGTTTTGTTAATAATATATTTTTATCGACATTCTCAAAGGCTCTCCTAAAATCTAGAAACACCACCAACACCAGATTATCATAGTCAATTGCTTTAAGGAAATCATCACATATACCAACAACAACCGACTCACATGAATGATTCTCTCGAAATCCAGATTGGTTGGGAAAATCATTTAATTGATCTTTACACATGTTTCCAGTAATTTTTCATCTATAGAAACTGTATTAATTGGGCGAAACTTGTTGTAGCATTTTGTATTTGGGACTTTAGGGACTGGAATATTCGTCGATAATTTCCACGGTTCTGGAAAAACACCATTTCCTAGTGAGGGGGTTTATAATGTCCAAAAGATGATCAACGACTATATATGAAGTATTGCACATCCTATATTTTTTAGACCTTTTAATATTTCCTTCATTTTTGCCATTGAGATTTTTTGAAAATCAGAAAACACGATATTCGTTTCCGCCATAAGAAAATCTGGCCTTAAATTTGTTGATTGACGCATATTATCAATAATAATGGGTTTTCCGATAAGGGCGGGTCGATGTTGAAATGGAATAAAACAAGCTGTATCTGAGATATTAATAAGATTATTTTTTTATTTGAAAGGCCAACTTATGCCATTATGTATGCAATATGACATCATTCAAATGTCCGCCGCGGCTTCTCACGGTGGCTTGGATTCGAGTGGTCCAATTTTCAATTACTCTGCTGCATAGATCCGGCTGAATTTGAGCGATGGCCTGGGTTATGTTGACTTTCAGAGCATCGGTGGATTGCGGCTTATTGGCATAGACCTGGGACTTTAGAAAACCCCACAAGAAAAAGTCTAGCGGGGTCAAATCGCAAGACCTTGGTGGCCAATTTACGTCACCTCTCCGAGAGATAACCCTGCCCTTAAATCGTTGACGCAGAATGTCCATCGTGGCACGTAGCGCCGTCCTGCTGGAACCACATGTCGTCTATGTCTATAATGTTCAATTCGGGCCAAAAGAAATTGGTTATCATTGATCGGTACCGCTCCCCGTTGACAGTGATGGCCTCACCGACATTGTTTTGAAAGAAGTACGTATCAATGACGCCGCCGGCCCAAAATCCGCACCAAACCGTAACTTTTTGTGGATGCATTGCCACCTGGTGAATCTCGCATGGGTTGGTGTCGTCCCATATACGGCAATTTTGTTTGTTTACGAAGCCATTCATCCAAAAATGTGTCTCGTCACTAAAGATGATTTTTCGGCCAGAATTAGGGTCAACTTCCAAACATTCTGAAGCCCAGTCAGTGAACAAACGGCGTTCTCTATGGTCATTAACTTTAAGCTCCTGGGTCAGTTGGATCTTGTATGGGTGCAGGCCCAAGTCCCGACGCAAAATTCGCCAAGTTGAAGTCTGCGAAAGGCCAAGTTCTTGTGCACGGCGAGGAATCGACTGCCTCGGGTTCTCCTGAACACTTTCACGGACAGCGGCGATGTTCTGGACTGATCTGGCGTTACTTTGACGTATGGGAGTTGGTTGATTGTTTAGCGAACCAGTCATCTCAAATTTGGCCACCAAACGTTGAAGAGTTGACTTTGAAGGGCCACCGCGCCTACCGTATACTTGACGCAAGGCACGCAATGTTTGCACTAATGAACACTCGTTTTGATAACAAACTTTTATCATTTGGAGGTGCTGCTCAATCGTGTAACTTGTCATGATGATTTGGCATCAGTAACTGAATAATAAACAACAGATTTGACAGATGCCACCAAAACAACATGGCCGCCACAAACAGTCAACATCGGCTCGCCTTATTTGAAAAACCCTTTATTTTGAATGCGATTTACAAAGTATTTATTGAATCTATTAACAATATCTGCCTCATTGTTACTATTATTTCATCCGGTATGGTTTGCTTCTTTTCTGGCAATAATATTGTTAGATTCCTCTTTTTCTGTTTTTTCTTTCCTTCTTTTTCTGTTTTAATTTTATTGACAATTACATTTCTCTTAGCCTTATATTCATTCAAAGTTCATTCATTCGAATAATCAAAAAATTTTTCAGAATAAAAAAAGATTTCTGACAAAAAAGTTAATGAAAAAAAAGCAACTTGGCAACGTAGAATATCTCTATGTTTACAATGCACATATCCTATGTTGCCACTTTGTGTTGTTTTTCTAGATATTTTCATATCTGTGAATCTAGCGCCCGAACGATATGCAGCAACCGAAATCTATAACGCAACATATGTCGTTTGCCAGCGACCTATTTATAGTGCGCGCCCGCTGTTATTTAATCGATATAATGCCCGTATCTCCTGAATCCTAAGGAAATGCCAAGAAATTTTAATATTTTTTTGTCCAGATATTAACTAAATCGATTTATAGAGGTTATAAACCTCTACAAACTTTTTTTGGGAAAATTACTTAAAAAGTCGAAATATGTTATAGAAATGAAAAAGGCTTCCAAAGGATTTGAATATATTTTTTTTCTATAATAAATATCTAAACGCATTTGAGATGGTTGCAAACCTCTGCAAACATAAATAGCACAACAGAAGCAGAAATTTTATGAGCGATTCATAGGTTTAAATTAAAACCAACTTCGGGTCCTGATTTAATTCTAGCAAACTTGATGAGTTCCGTTTTATTCTTGTAAAGCCTCTTAAAATACTATTTAACCTATGCCCTAAATCTGAAAACCCAGCTAGTTTGTGGCAAAAATCCAAAGTGTGTCCTATATTTAAAAAAGGAGACAAATCAGAAATTAAAAACTACAGACCAATTTCAGGTATTTGCAATTTTGTTCAAAATAAATGGGTGACGAAAGAGCATGAGTTTTCAGAGACCTCTCAACAACGAACTTGATCCTAAAAACTCAGTATATTACGAAATCTATTGATCGGGGCTATAATATAAGCTGAGGTCATTTATCTTGATTTCTCAAAAGCGTTTTATATCATGGAATCCTTTTGGTTAAATTATCAAATTTTGGTTTTTCTGAATCGCTTTTGAGTCTCTTTAAATACTACCTTTCAGACCGTTGTCAGTATGTTGCAATGAACGGCTTTTATTCTAGAGAATACTTAGCAACCTTGGGTGTTTCGCAGGGCACGGTGTTACGTCCTTTGCTTTTCAATATTTGTATAAATGACTTTGGAGCCTCGTTTTCTTAAAATTATTTACTTTATGCCGACCATGTAAAATTGAATACTGAAATAAAATCTATTGACGATTGTCTTGCTGATGTCGAATTAATAACTGCTGTATTCTCAATAATCTTCACTTAAACATAAAAAAGTGCGTTGATGTATCTTATACGAGGAGAAAACAACCCATTTTATTTGAGTATGTTCTAATCCGGCAGCCAATTACCCGACCCGATCATTTTAAGGATTTAGGTGTCTTGTTTGATAGGAAATTATCATTTGTTCCGCACTATAAGATTATTGTGTTAGAGTCTTTGAGCATGTTTGGATTTATACTACGTTCTACCAAGAATTTTCAGCAGACAGATGCTGCCAAATTACTGTTTAATTCTTACGTTTGTTCTAAACTTCAGTATGCCTCTTTAGTTAGGCTGTGCATTCTTCTAGTTTAAAGAATATACCACGACAATTTTTAAAATATCTAAGGGTAAACGAGATGACGTGTATCCTCTACAAGGCTGTTGCAATGACGAACTTCTGGCAAGATTCAATTATGATTCACTTATGAAACATAGAATTTCTGCGCAATTAGTATTTTTATTTAAATTAGTCAATGGCAAGGTAGATTGCCCAGATTTACTCAAAAACTTAATTTTGCGTTACCACGTTTGAATTCTCGCCCCGGAAATGTCTTTCAAGTCAAAGTACGCCGATCTTTTTGCAGATACTGCAGTAAAGTGAGAATATTTGGTATTTATATAGGGATACAACATTTTTCTGTAGGGTAAGTCCTGGTTAGATGGCCATACGGGAAAGATGGCCAATGTCGGAAAATTCCACTAAGCAAACGTATTTATATCCGCGAACGGTACTTTCTGCAGTCAGTTGCGTTCAAACGTGTAAACAGTGACGATTTCCGAGCCGAATTGTGCCCATCAGTTGAGTTTTTTTCATAAATTGTTTTCATAGGTCTTAAAAAATGATGTGTCTTTGATAGTAAGGACTATAATTTTTCGCAGAGTAGTATTTTGGCGTTGATTAGTTTAATATAAACGAAAATATGTTCCTAACCTCAAAGTCTTTATTCAGCTTGTATATAAATTGCTTAAAAAGGGATGGCCATCTCTACCGTACAATTGGTAGAGATGGCCAAATTGTTTTTGGTATAGATGGCCAGTATTCAATGCATTTTTTAATCGACAAATCTAGACTTAAGGCCGCGTTATGGGCGGCGCTGTTGGTTTTTATTTTCCATAAGACCAAGGCAAATTATTTGGAGATTCCATTCAACAAACTACATAAATACTAAATTCATTTGCAACAACAATCCTAAAAGGCTTATCTACAATCCCAGGTCTGGAATTTTTCATCTTTTGTTTACTTGTTTAGTTGATAATTTCCGAAAAAAATCAATATTCGGCAGGCTTAGGCCATCAACAATACATCAATTTTTAAAATGAGATTAAAAATCTACAAGGCAAAAGATCAAAAATCGCACAGGGTCGGTTTCCGAGATTCCAATGGTCACCCTCGAATTTGGGACACCCTGTACAGTAAGAATTGGACAAGGATTCGACAGGGACTATTGTAGGACCCCTGTTTGTTTATTTTATAACCATACATAGTATAACTATATCATAGGCTAATGACACTATTATTGCCTTTGATGGAAATACGTAGAAGGTGGAAAAACAGTGTGCTCAAAATAAAATTATGATACTTGTAAACAAATGGCTTGATGTACACAAATTAACTTAAATCCAGTAAGCAATTATTACTTGTTTTTGGTTATTTCCATAAAAATCTCGTGAACCGATCGTCCAAATTCTATCACGTGATAACCAACAAACTTCTTCAAATTTCCCCCGAGGTTCCAAAAAAATAACAATACACAGCGTCCCATTAAACTTGAGGAATTCACTACTGTAGCACAGCCTCCAGTCGTATTTACATTGGAATTAATACGCAGTGTACACATAGAACAAGAGGTCAACTTTTATCTAAAAAAAATATTATTTCTAGCATGCTTAGCAACAATAAAAAAAATGTTGCATATATATAAAACCGTTCGACCGGTGTCAAGGTTAACATGAGGTTGCATGCAAATGCTAACGTTCGTATATTTGGTCCAATATTATTATTAGTAGTATTGCGATAGGCAATGATCCATTGCCTACCTTAACAGGACTTGCGTTGGAACTGTGTTTTTCAACAGTTATATTTAATAGTAATAATAATAATAATAATAATAGTTTGTATTTTGTGTATATAACAGATGCCCCCAGTTTTTTATTAAATTGCTCAAATGGCAGACTGCCAAAGCATATTTTTTTCTTTATTAAAAAGCCCATAAAATCATTATGTCAACACTATTCTTATCTAGAGATTGAAATGTAATTTTAAATCTAGTATCTAGGTTATCAAGTAGAAGATTCGCGCGGAATAATGAGGATAGGGTACAGTAATTAATGTCTACCCTTTTATCAGTTGACCCAGTTGCAAAATCTTAATAGTTTGCACGTATTTAGATAAGAGGTTTGTTTTTTTTTTTAAATAGTGAACATATAGATAATTTCACAAAAAAAAAATAAAATTTCCACCATTTTGGTATATGTTTACTGATAAAAGAAAAGAGTCAAATTTTGCATATTAAAGCGGTGTAAATCGTCCTACTTATAGTGGATTCTTTGTGGTACCGTTGGGCCCAAAAGTTGGAAGAACAGGTCGAACGTAGGGTTAGGGTGAAAGTTTTAAAATAATCCGGCAAAAAGGAAAAAGCCCTATTAAGGTAATTAAGGACATCAAAAATACCGGTCTTTACGATCCAAGAATCATAAACACAAGCAAGTAAATCATATGGGTGGTCTATGAAGAACGTTATTATGTAAGAAAGATATTTTTTCGACCGAAACTCAAAAAAAAAACTGACTTGCGACATGTTTATTGACCTGATCCTCTCAGTCCCATGAATTATGCACGCTTGCAATTATGATATATATGATATGCGTCATGAGTATGACGTAAGTGAGGAGTGTAATGGAGTATAAACTGAAAACATTAACTTTTTTAACATTTTTGGGCTTATTCCTATTCCTCAGACTTATGAATCTTTCTAAAGAGTGCTAGACTGCTAGGATGAAATATGATAGAGACAATCAATATTTTACCCATTTTTTAGCCAAGTACTGTACTCCGAGGAACTCTGCAATTAATTTGCTTCACTTCACTTAGTTTTAATAAATTTTAAGTTCATGAGATATTTCGCGTATACCGATGTTATAAAGATTAATTTAATAAAAACTGATGATCTACGGTATCAAAAGCTTTAGTAAGATCAATGCATACAGATGTCGCTTAAGACTTTCTATCAAAGTTGTTGTAGAGCTCACTGGTTATTATTGCTATAGCATCTTTAGTACTCAAGCCCTTCACAAATCCAGATTGATTTAGAATTTTATTAGTAAATAAAGTACTTTGCCATAGCCCTTTTGAATGTCTATTATTTAATAAAATATTCTCCTAACTACTTAAAAGTTTGTTTTATCTTTTTTAAGAAATTGAAGAATATATTCAAAATTGTTTTGAGATATTATTTAATATACCCTCTATGTCCAAGGTAGTATGAAATGATGGATATTGATAATGAGGATGATTCTTTACTTTTCCTCCGAAACCCGATTACACAAATTGGTTGTTTAACTCTTCTTCGTGTTCCTTTACTGTATCTCTTCTTCCTTTGGCTTTTGGGTCCCTTGTCCCGAACAAGCTAATAAGCAGAAACACGTGTAGTGTACTACTTTAGGCTTTAGCTGTAAAGGGATTCTGATGTTCCTTATAAAAAAGAAGACGGATAGCAGCAGGCTTTTGTGAATATTTTATATTATTTCTTTATTTTTATATTAGAAATAGCAACAATTATACTTGTATAAAGGGAAAGTTTCTAAAATTTCAATCACACGTGGTGTAATACATATTTTAGTCTCTTTTGTGTATTTTATCAATCGTGCTTGATCAAAATTTCGAGTTAATTGCTGGTAGATCCGGATACTACACGAGCAACAACTTCATCCTTACCACTTCCAGAAAGTTCAATGACTGCAGCCGATTATCATCCTAGAGTTCAATTTTGTCGATGGCTTCTGGATCACATCATTGCACAACCAAATTTTTTTTCGATATGTTTTGTGGACCGATGAAGCCTCTTTCACAAGAGGCGATATTTTTAATAGTAGGAATAGCCATGTTTGGGACGAAGAAAATCTGCATAAGGATTTTTCCAAGAAAACATCAGAATCGTTGGTCTGTCAACGTGTGGGCAGGCATTGACAGGACCTATTTATTTGCGTTTCTTGGAGGAAGTTCTCTTAGAACTCCTTGAAAATGTTCCACTAAACGTTAGACAGCAAATGTGGTTTCAGCATAATAAAGCGCCGGCTCACTTTGCTGTACAAGTACGCGAGTATTTGGCTCAGCGGTTTGGGCACCGTTGGATTGCCAGAGGTGGAGCAGTTTCTTGGCCACCTTGGTCACCCGATTTAACGTCGCTCGATTTTTTCTTGTGGAGACATGTAAAGTCTTTAGTCTACGAAACTCCAGACGAATAACAGCAGCATTTGAAATCATTCAAAACGAGGATCAAATTTTTAGTGTAGTCCGCCGAAATCATGTGCGGCGTTTATATCGGTGTATTGAGGTTGGAGGAAGACATTTTGAACAATTGTTGTGATGGTATCATATACAAAAGGTAAAAATAAATGCATCAGATCCTAATTAGGTAATAATTATTTTTTCTAAATTTAAACGCGTCTTAGGGCCGTAGTGGCGTATTGACACATTTCCGGATATGGGTTCCTATACTCAAATGGATTCTACTGTTGCACTGAACAACCCCTAGAAGTTTGATCCCATAGTTCTGAAACACCCTGTATGCGATCGCAATTCGTATACATATAGGATCATAGTCTGTGGGAAGCATTACTACGTAAGAAAAATAACTTTCTAAGGGGATTTAGGATGTTAGAAAGAAGATAAATTTGGTAGAAACTTAAAAAAAATACCCTTTTCCCAATTTTTTGTTTTATTAATTATTATACGCAATAAAATAATATTCATCGGTTATAATTTTTCTAGACAATTCAGGACGTAAGTAAAGAAAGAAATGCAGTAGAAGACCCAAAGAAAAAATGGACTTGTAACTTGTACCTATTGACTCTATTTCAGTTCCACGAATCACGAACGATCATAATTAAATGATACGCATCTTCTGCAGGATGTACCACAGACCACTACATAATAAAAATATTTTTTTAAGGCATCCAGAACATAAATGAAAAATAAAATGCACTAGAAACTATAACAAAGTTAACTTTTAACCCACTTTTTGAACTACTTTAACCACTTTTAAGCTTGATTCTTCATTTTAGACTCAGAATTCATTAACAAGCAAAATTAAACAAATGTCACTGTCTGTAGCAAGCATTACTACGTAGTAGGTACACTAGTAAAATATTAAGTATGCGCAAGCGCATGCGCGTGGCCCGCCGTCATTTTAAGGTTATGCACCCTTCCCATATAAGAAAATTGATGAAAAATGTCAACTTACAATAGGAAGGTTTACACATAAAATTTGAAACGTACAGCTAAAAATTAAGTTTTTTAACTTTAATTAATGCGGAACAAAAGCTAACTTTTTTCATGTGTGTGTGAAGCTATCGTCCGATCAATATCCAGCAACCAAATCGAGAACGCAGCGTATGTCGGTTGCCAGCAACCAATTTATAGTCCGCGCTCGCTGTTATTTAATCAAAACAATGCCCGTATCTCCTAAAATTCCCAAGGGATTTTTAATAATTTTTTCTCCAGATATTAACAATGAATACCTAAATCGAATTACAGTGGTCCCAAATGTCTGCAAACTAAGGTTTCGTTGTGAAAATTAATTAAAAAGTCAAATGAAAAAGGCTCTAATTCTCAAAATTCCCAAAGAATTTGGATAAAACTTTTTCCTATAATAGATAATAAATATCCAAACTGATTTTAGATGGTTGTAAACCTCTAGAAACGTAAGTTTTTTGGTACAAAATTATTGAATTCTGAGATGCTGCGTTCTCGATTACTGGATATCGGACGCTACCTTCACATACATACTTTTTTGACGTTTATTCTGTTGGGTAAACATTTCGACTCTATTTTTCCCAGTTGCTATTTATTATGGAAATTTAATTACTTGATTATTCAGAATTTTAAGGGAATTTACTTACATTGTAGGTCCTAATATTTACAATATATTTAATTATTGTAGGGTGGATGCCTAGGAACAAGTTTTTTTTTTAAATCCGCAACCATGTGTATATAATAAACATCAACAAATTCCACTAAATTGTCTCTATAATTCACCACATTTTTTTACAAAATCATACACTTTTATTACATGTAAACACGCTAAATAATTGACATTAATCAAAAACTCATCCCCCACCCGACTGTCTTAGAAATAACCCGCGAGTTTGACAAGTGACGTTGACAGTTGACACGAATGACAGCGTCATGGTCGAGGGTTATGTCTGGTTAACATACTTTGCAGACGACTAATACTATCGGGTACACTAGTACATATTTATAATAAAATTGTACTAAAAAGCCCTTATAGATGCTCAGAGCCCTCGCACCTGTAAGAAATTTCTAAACTCTGTGATAATAAGGAAAACTGCGTGGTGGCACGAGGCCTCTAACCACGCACAAAGTGTTTTTATTACAAATTTTTAAATATTATAAAAAATTTTAATAAAACTGTACTAAATGTGACTAGCACAACTGTAAGTTACCATTGTACTAAGAAGCCCGTATTAAGGGGGGTTTACACGATGCCAGTGACTTGAACAAGTTACTAGAATCCAGTACCAAAAGCAAGTGCTTTGGAAGATAGTTCTTGTCTACATGATGCCAGTCATTTGATCAAGTAACTTGCATAAAATCCATTTTATCAAGTTTTTGTAGTGTAGGTTACAGGCGAGAATTAAAAACGTTAAATTTAAATGATGAGTGCGAAGCAGAAGGAATATGTTTTACTTAAAAGAAGCTTAATATTAGGTGTTAAAGTACTGATAGAGGAGTTAATTGACATTGTTCAGAGTGAATTAACAACAAATCCCAAGAAAAGAATTTGGGTTAGAAAATGGCTGGCAAGGAGAAGCACGCATGGTGCATCTAACATGCTTTTAAAGGAACTTGCCATCGAAGACGTTCAAGAATACAGAAACTGTATGAGAATG
Source organism: Anthonomus grandis grandis (assembly GCF_022605725.1). Taxonomy (NCBI): domain Eukaryota; kingdom Metazoa; phylum Arthropoda; class Insecta; order Coleoptera; family Curculionidae; genus Anthonomus; species Anthonomus grandis. Next base: position 7,690,701 of record NC_065563.1, on the reverse strand, counting down.
TCTCCTGCTTCCTTTGACGTTCTTCTGAAAAAAATATCGCCAGCTATACAGCGATCTGACACCACAATGAGAATGGCTTTACCTGCCAGAACAAAATTAGAAATTACTCTGTCATATTTAGCTACTGGAAATAGTTACCGAAATTTGCAGCAGCAATTCCGTGTTTTCCGGCCTGCAATTTCCAAGTTTATTCCAGAAGTATGCGATGCCATATACGATGCATTGGAGGATTTTATACAGGTAAATAATGTCGTATTCCTTTTTTTATAAAATTAAAATCATAGTTTTCAACAGTAAAAAAATAATTATTCATAAATCATATTATTCAATTAAACGTAAAATAACACATTATTCTTTAAACTGAAATCTAAATATTAAGTATGAATGAAAATAAAGTATATGATTCTAACCCCAATTATCAGTATCTAGATCAAAAGCGGATCTATATGCTTCGGAAAGAATATTGCTTGTATTGTTATCTGCCGGTGGTAGGGATGTGTTGGGTGATTCTGGAGAAATCAAGGTTTCACCTGATTCCGGGATCGGCAAAGTACTAAATGCACTGGTGCATCTGGAAGAACCTAATGAGGTGCTTGTACCTTCTATATTTGACACTCTGGAACGAGTCAAAATTTGCTGAATTTCAACTTAAGCCGTGACGGCCGCTAAAAGGGGCAACTTATTTAATTGTGCAGCTACGCTCTTCCCGAAAATATCGAATTCATTTTCAGATGATTCCATAGATTGTAGATCTCGAATAGACGTCGTTAAAGATTTTAAGTCTTTGATGCAACCAGCAACTTCTTTAATCTTGGACTTCGCTGCCTTATGGCGTTTTGGAGTAGGTTCATTAATAGCTCCACTAACATTCGCTTTTATTACCTCTGCTGCTAATGGTACGTCTTCGTGTGTTGCCTCTTCAACTTCATCTTCTACTTGTAATGTATTCGATCCATTATATGTTTCTGAAGCCTAGAAAATATCTCATATTCACACATTTGGCATAATAAGAAATTATTTCTATATTTTTATTTTAGGTACCAAAAAGTAACAAAGAATCATGGAAAGCTATCGAAAGTGATTTCAACCATAGATGGAATTTTCCAGGATGTTATGGTGCCATTGATGGAAAACACTACACTATATTATTTTGATGGCAATTGTAGACGGAAATTACAATTTTATATACATTGATGTTGGCTACAATGGAAGAGCCTCAGATGGAGGAGTTTTTGCGCAGTGTTCTATTTTTGCTGCTTTAGAAAACAATATATTACCGGATGGTGGATTTCTTGTTGGAGACGACGCTTTTCCGTTAAAGCATTATTTACTTAAACCATATTCAAAGAATGCACTTACTGTTGATGAAAAAATCTTCAATTATAGATTGTCTTGTGCAAGAAGAATTGTGGAAAATGGTTTTGGTATTTTAGTGTCTAGATTTCGAGTTTTTGAGAAACCCATAGCTTGTGGACTATCATCAGTGGATAAAATAGTCAGAACATGTTGTGCCCTACATAACTGGCTTAGATGCACTACTGTAAATGAATATTTGCCAAAGGGATCCGTTGACGAAGAAGATATCGATCAAGGTAGAATTATTCTTGAAAGTTGGAGGTCAGAAGTAGCTGGTTTGCCATCAGTTTCACGTATAGGAAGTAATCATTCTTCACAATTTGCAAGAAATTTAAGGGATAAATATAAACACTATTTTATGACTACAGGGCCGTTTCATGGCAGGAACGAATGATTTTTTAATTTCATTTTAATATATTTTGTATTCAATTACTAATATAGGTACATATAATAAAAAATATATAGTAGCTTCTTACTTACCAAATTACTGCATGTTACCCTTCACTTATCCATTGTTTGTAAAAACATATGCATAACTGAAAACCACTTCATTTTTGGTTTATATATTTCATCGGCTCCGGCCCCAGAGCTTTGCGATTTCTTAATTTTTGCTACCTCTTGTACATACGTCGACCTTAGAGTTTTTATTTTGTTTTTTACATCTATTGGGCCAAAATTCTCGATTTCCATTGTTTCCACAATTCTTTTTATAGCCGACTCACGGGCTTGTTTATTTCTATAGATTACCAACTGTGTATTCCAAAGGCACTCTTCCTCCCTATATAATTCTACAAACTTTACTGTGGTATCTTCAGTCCATTTTGCGCACATTTTGAATAATAATAACACCTACACTTTAAAACAATTACTAAAACTACGTACTGATTTATTTACTAAAATCGAACGCTGGAATCATCGTGTCTACACAGGTTTAGTTAAGAGGATAGTGGGAGTGGGGGTAACCACTTGCTCCAGTAAATAGAAATGCTTTCTATTCACTGTACTGGAATCGTTACTAAAATCAGTACTGGAATTTAGTATTGGAATATATGTTTACACAAAGCAAGTACTAAAATCCAGTGCTGGATTTTAGTAACTTGTTCAAGTCACTGGCATCGTGTAAACCCCCCTTTATTTGCTAGAGGCAATATAAAGGCTTTGCATCACAAAGAAATATCGAAATATCAAATACCGGATAGAAAAAGCGATGAGCTCATTCATGAATTTTAAAAACGTATTTACGATCTTCTATCATCTTTTCTCTCTCTCAAAAGGTTTAAATGTCTAGGAAATTTCAATTATTCGTCCAGGCAGTTGAGTGGCAACTATCAGGCTTCTTTCTAATATATAGTCAAATGCATTCAATTGCCTGGAAGAAATACAAAAAAAATTTCCAGGCTCTGCTATTCTCTGTTTTAAATGGTTAAATGGTAATTTAATTCTAAGCTGTCCAGAAGCATACGAAGCGTCGCTTTACGAACATTATTTTCGACTTTATTCGAGTTTTTTCTTAAGAGTTGTTGGGCTTTTTTATGCGTTTTTTTAATTTCTTTATTGCTTGTTTACTGTATCATTTTTTTCTTTTTTTTTTTTTAGGCAAATTAAGTATGTACTTTGACTTCAATCTCAGAATTAGGTTCACAAAATGTTACAAATCGTCCGAACTGTTTTATGTATTGAAGGCTGGACATTAGGAGGCTTCTTGAAAGATATTTGAAGCAAGTCCAAGCAATTTCTAGTAATCATCGGCAAATTAGATGAGTTCTAGAATGCCAAACTCTCATACGATAGTGAAGACATAGACAGAGTAAAAACGTTTAATTATCTGGGGACTGGGTTATGTAAATACTGGTCTTGAGACGTAGGATTCAAATGCCGGATAGAAAAAGCGATGAGCTCATTCATGAGATTCAAAAACAACAGTCTTTACGAACTCTTATTATCTTTGCTCTCTCTCAAAAGGTTAAATTCTCTCAACTGTCTAAAACAATTCAAATATTTGTCAAGGTAGTTTAGTAGCAACTATCAATCTTTTTTCAAATACACTCAATTGTGGGAAGAAATACAAAAAGTTCTTCCAGGCTCTCCTATTCTCTTTCCTCTCTCTCAAATGGGTAAATGCACTCAACTGCCCGTAAAAAAATTTAAATATTTGTCCAAGCATTCTCTTTTCCCTCTCTGCCATATAGTCAAATGGTAATTTTAACAACGGTAATTTGATCATCTATTCTTAATCTATCCAGAAACATACGAAGCGTTACTTTAAGAATGGTATTTTCGAATTTATTCGAGTTTTTGCTTAAGAGTTGTTGGGCTTCTTCACGCGTTTCTTTAACTTCTTTATTGTTTTAATTTTTTTCCCTTTTTTTAGGGCAAATTAAGTATGGACTTTGATTTCATAATAAGATTCACAAAATGTTAAAAAAGATCCGTACTATCGTATGGTATGGAAGGCTGTAGATTGAAAGTTAGCACAATAAAAAGGTGAGGTGAGTCAGTCAGAGACTTACTGTTTTGCTTAATTCTAGAACAAATATTATAATAATGGGTAAAGTTGGGTGGTGGTATAAATTTTTTAAACAGTACAACAATTTATATTAAAATTGTACTAAAATAGCCTTATGCTTGTTAAGAATGAAATATCGAAATTCACTGGACCGACAACGTAAACGTTATCAAAAACGATGGCAAGTGACATATAGGATAACGTTTCCACTTCTACTTGAAATGACCTTGTAATAAGGAACCAAATTATCTTACATTATTATAATTATCTTATATATGTTATTATTATGGCACATTAACTGCCGTTAATTATTTATTTGCAATTAATGTAAACCACGTTGTGGAAACGATGTGGAAAACACCGACAAAACTGAAACTTCTTTAAAGGTTCCAAAGCGAGAAAGACATCGCGGATATGCCGCAGGGAAGACAGAGATGACGAGACGTAGAGTAACGCACTGATCGCAATTAAATGATATTTCTGACCTAGTGGCGTTCAAGTTGGCTACTGATAGATCCGTGGATATCCATGAACAGATTAAGCAATGCCAAGAGAAATCTAATATTTGAATTTAGCGCGTTTTTCAACTCAACTTCATCAGCTGAGAGCCTTCACTTTCCTTTTGTTTGTTTAGATCAGCTGAGACAGATAACGCATAATTTTTCCTGTTATCCTTTTTTTCACTCTGTTTTACGCATTATATACGATTGGAATTAAATGACATGTATCCTTTTCAACCCAGACAGCACAAATGTATCCAAAGGTTTCCTTTTTTTGAATTATTAATGTCCAGTGAACATCCGTTTAATTCATGACAAAAGCAACGAATATCCATAGGATTAACACAAACTTTTCCGGCCATAGGATCATTAAATAAAACTTTTTGAATTAAAATGAATGAAAACAACTGTATGAGATCCAATGATAACAAACAGTTGCAAATATGTTCTATTAAACGGTACTACCTTGATTCTCATTTTAAACACATCCATTGGAATTTTCCAATGTCCAATGGCTTTTTATTATTGTTTGACCAATGATTTCCTGTTTTATTGAAACCATAAGATTAAGAATTTCGTAAATGCATAAAACGTCCATGAATAAATATAATTCTATATACTCATTTAAATGCAGATACAGTTTTCTAAGAGAGATGGACATGTAATGACTCTAGAAAAATAGGAGTCTTGTGATATAACTATAATTTTAAAAAATCTTCTGGATGGTCAATGTAACTCCATTGAATAAAGATAATTTAAAACCGATTGGCGTGTACAAAATTATCGTCCAGATGATGTCCATAATTAATCCATGGACATTTTGACCTAGAGTGAACCAATGCTCGACATCCATTGGAGAATGTGTGCTATTTAGACAAAGCGATTGAGTATGGAAGTGAAAACTGGTCTTCAGAATGGGGAGGGAACACTTTTTAACCTGATTGTCTTTCTTATTTCCACGAATTGTTGACGATCGCAATTAAATGCTATTCATCGTCTGATACGAGTACTCATCGTCTGGTGGTAGTCTGTTACGTCTGAAATTAGACGCACATGTCCACTCTTAACTAGTCGACTTGTTCTGCTAAAAGCTGTTTCTGAATGAACGCAATTTATCAACTTTTGGAAACCCAGGCCCTAGCAGAATAAATCGAGTTTAATTTCACCCGTAACATTTCAGAAGTGTGATTCTATAATTTTTTTTACATAATTATTTCCACGTGATAATATGACGTCGTGTAGTAGTGGTTCTGCAATCAGTTACAATTTTTAGTACCTAAACGTACTAAAAGACATTCAAGACATAAAATAAATGTGACTCCACCAAAAACCAAGTTATTAACCCAACTTCAATAAGATTGCTGATGCCAAAATTGGGGATATTAATTTTTCAAATTGGATTAATAAATTCGAGCAGTTAGGAGTGATTCATGGTTAGACTGAGGCAACCACATCATATTTCATGCAATCTAACATCGCCAGGCTATGGTACAATGGACTGTAAGAATAAAATAAAACTTGGGAAGCCTGGACTTTTAAAGTGCATTTCCATCATATAAAAATTGTGTGCAAAACTTAAAAAAAGAAGAAACAACGCTGCATTATTATTATTATTCTAAATGCATGTTAATAAAAAGATGCGATATTAAGGGTCTTTAATGTGTTGTCCTGCATTAATGATGAGCTTCCTGTGGACTACCAAGGAACTGCAAAATCCCGTAAGAACTTTTACAGGGTTTCCTATGTAGAAAGCACCACCAGTACAACATGTAAAGCAATTAAGCGAGGACTGAAAAAATTGGATAAGAATAAAGGATGTCAAATATGCAAGAAAATTAGATATATTGCTAGAAACTATTCAGTCGATTGAAAGCGATGCGTCAACCTCTGGAAACCCAGGACCTAGTAGAATAAATCGAATGGTTAAGACAGTGATGTGCATTTAATTTCACCCATAACATTTCAGAAGTGGGATTCTATAAATTTTTTTTGACATATATATTTCCACGTGATAATATGACGTCGAGTAGTAGTGGTTCAGTAAAAAACAAAATTTTTAAACAAATTTTCAAGGTAATTTTAAATATAAGCGAGAAGGAGTGAAATGCCATAGAAACAATAAGAAATTGATATTTTTAATTCTTTTTTTAATTTCAAGACTGGATAGAAATAGCTATAAGTCCTTAAATACCTTTTTGAAAAATATATAAAAATTACTGTTTGTTTAACCTCCTAGACGTTAAAAATGATTGTATAGTTTGAAGGTGAGCAAACAATAATGAAATCTAAAAAAACACTTACTTTAATTAACTTATGCGCGTACTCGAACCGATTCCATACTCAGACCACGCAGCTTTGCACACAAAAAGAAAACAATATTTTTATTTAAATAACAAAACATCCGTTACCACTATTATTCGCCAGGACGCGACGCGACGCGAGGTGTGATGCAGTTTATATTTTTTAAATTTTTTTATTTTCAGTTCTAAAATATTCAGGCAGGTCTTCTCGGGCTATTTTTAAATTTTTTATTAGCGTTAGTTTTATTTTAAAAGCCATGACCTTGCCAAACTTCGTGCATTTTAGCAAAAAAAAAAATCTATTTTCGCCTCGTTGTTATATCGGATAGTTTTCTCAATACGAACCCGACAAACACAACATATGAAATGTTAAGTTTCTATATTGTGGTGTATGAATTAGTTAATGTTTTTTATGAGAGGTTTGATATGAAAATTACTCGAAAACTAGTGGGAATTTGGCTATTTAACTATCTTTTTTTTGACGTGAAATTCTTTTTAGAAAAATGCAATTTTCAACAAAATTGATTTTGACCAATTTCCGAAAAAAAAGTCCCCATTTATTACGTATCTGAGATAAAAATATGAAATGAATTATTAGACGAGGTCTAATTCAAGTGCTTTATTCACTTATTTTTTTTATTTGTACAAACTTGGCAGATTAGCGAGATAATGAGACTATTATCAAGTTTTGTTCTATTTTAAACTTTTTTCTACGTGACTTTTTTTTAATCGTTTATTTTTCGTACAATCTAATAAAATTATTGGAATAAATATTATTGGAATTGTTGCCCTAAGGAGGTCAAAAAACAATAACTACTTCTAATTGTAATCTATTAAATAAATACCGAAAGGAAGGGGGAAAATGTACTCAACAAATTACTAGTTTAACCTCAAATTCAGGCAAAATGACCTCAAACTACACCACGCCATACTGGCATACTGTATTATTAATTGTAATTTTAATGGGAACATTCTGCACAACTATTTTTGGAATCAAACGTTGTTTGTATATAAAAATATATTTTTTTTTATATTTTATATAATTGATTTAAATTGAACGCAGTTTGTCCTGGACCAAATTATCTGATTTTCCCTTGATTTATAAAATTTTAACTTCAAAATCTGGCAAAACGGTCATAGACATACTACACTACACTAAGACATACTGTTTTAATTATAATTTGGATAGGAACCTTTTTCACAGATGTCTTTCGGGATAAATCGAAGTTTAAATACAAAATTCCTAAATTTTTTATCATTTCATGCTTTAGTTATTTTTTGTGCATTCTCTCACATCTTTTATATTTTTATTTTTAAATTTAAAATTGGCTACAGCATTGCCTGAATTGAATGTGATTTATAAAAGTTTAATTTCAAATTCAAGAAAAATTACCACAGAATTACACCGCACTATGATACTGTTTTAATTCTGTTTTGTGTGGGAACATTTTGCACAAATAATGTCTTTTGAGATAAAATGAAGTTGAAATAAAAAATTGTTAAATTTTTTACCATATAAATGTTCACCAATATTTTTTTCTTTCATTCTTACATTTCTTTATTATTTTAGTGTTGTTTTTTCATTATCTCACATTATTGCCGTTTGTTCTGGATTAAATTGTCTCAATTGCATTTGATTTATAATCGTTTAACCTCAAAATCAAGCAAAATGGTCACAGACAAATTACACCACACTATGAGGACATTTGTTTCAATTGTATTTGAATAGAAACATTTTGCACAAATGTCTTTCGGAATAAATCAAAGTTTAAGTACGAAATTCCTAAATTTTTTATCATTTCATGCTTCAGTTATTTTTTGTGCATTCTCTCACATATTTAATTTTTATTTTTAAATTAAAAATTGGCTACAGCATTGCCTGAATTGAATGTTATTTATAAAAGTTTCATTTCAAATTCACAAAAAATTTTCACAGACAAACTACACCACACTATGATACTGTTTTAATTCTATTTTGTATGGGAACATTTTGCACAAATAATGTCTTTCGGGATAAAATGGAGTTGAAATAAAAAATTGTTAAATTTTTTACCATATCAATGTTCACCAATATTTTTTCTTTCATTCTTACATTTCTTTATTATTTTAGTGTTGTTTTTTCATTATCTCACATTATTGCCGTTTGTTCTGGATTAAATTGTCTCAGTTGCATTTGATTTATAATCGTTTAACCTCAAAACCAAGCAAAATGGTCACAGACAAATTACACCACACTATGAGGACATTTGTTTCAATTGTATTTGAATAGAAACATTTTGCACAAATGTCTTTCGGGATAAATCAAAGTTTAAGTACGAAATTCCTAAATTTTTTATAATTTCATGCTTCAGTTATTTTTTGTGCATTCTCTCACATCTTTTATATTTTTATTTTTTAATTTAAAATTGGCTACAGCATTGCCTGAATTGAATGTGATTTATAAAAGTTTAATTTCAAATTCAGGAAAAATTACCATAGACAAACTACACCACACTATGATACTGTTTTAATTCTATTTTGTATGGGAACATTTTGCACAAATAATGTCTTTCGGGATAAAATGAAGTTGAAATAAAAAACTGTTAAATTTTTTACCATATCAATTATTACAAATTTTTTTTCTTTCATTCTTACATTTTTTACCTTTACGATTTATAATCGTTTAACCTCAAAATCATTCATAATAGTCTCAGGCAAATTACACCACACTATGAGGACATATCGCACGCTTAAAACAAAAGTGACACTATATGAAATTTGTCAATTTTTACTGTTTAGTATATTCAAGTTTTACATCAAAAGCGTCACTAAACGAAATAACCTATTTGCCTATAGTCCCCCTTATTTCTCAGACAGACGTGCAGTTCGCATCGCGCTTTTATTGGAAAAGTGAAATTTTTTGGTTAGTGACAGTGTATTATTTCCAGTTGTTCGAGAATCTTAAAGTAAGTAAAATCTTAAGTAAGTATAATATGTAAAGTGACACTTTTTGTTTAGTGACATATTTTTTCAATAAATGTCTAAATTTTTAAGGATAGTATGGCAATAGTGACACTATTTGTTTAGTGTCACCTTATTAACACAAACTTAAACATTTTTTAAAAGTCTTCTAGAACAACAGTGACCCTTTTTGTATAATGTCGGTTGTGTATTAAATAATAACTAATAAAATTTAGAAAATTACATTTTAAAGATGTCATATTTTGTTTCGTGTCGTTATTGAAATTCATGACCTGAGCTAAACTGTTTTTTGAGACATTATAACACGCCATCAATACGTTTGTAATATTAAAAGTTATTTGTAATTTCGTCATTTTTTTTTCTGATTCAATATTATATAAAATAATTTAATTTTATAGACTGACAGTATGAACAGAGGCCACAAAATATTGGCGATGGCGCTAAACATTGAAAACAAAGAAAATGTTTGAAAGCGAAGAGCCATTAACACCTTTTCAAGAAGTAGCCATTTGTTCAAATATTGAAAGTGTTGAAATGTTAAACTCTTTGAACAGCAAAGAAGAAAACACCAGCCGACAATCAATCTCTTCAAACTCCAGCTCAAGTTCATCGTCTAGTTCCTCCTCATCGACTAGTTCCTTCTTATCAACTTCAAGTCCTAGTTCTTCGTCTGCAGGTCCATTAAACGGTTAATAATATTTTAGTTGCCCCTTATTAATTGTCAGTTTTTTTTGGACACCTTTTTTATTTAAATTTAACTGTTAGCTATTCCTATATTATTGTTTTCAGATGCTGAGAATGATCAAGATGAAGAAAGTGAACCTGAACCATTTTCGTCAGGTTCTGAATGTGATAGAAGATATCAGCCTCCCACTAAAAATGCTCGACGAAGAATATTTAGCTCAACAGCTTCTGAAAATTTCCAGGAAAACCTAGATCTTTTAGCTGAAAAGGCTACTAATGGAGTTCGGCAGATACCCAGATCTCGAAAAAGGTCTGCAAACACAAGGCGTCCTATTATTGCTAAGAATCTGAGAAATTTAGGGCAAGAATACGTATCGGTCTCAAAATCAAAACGAATTATTGAGGCTCGTAAAATGGGACCATCCTGTGGAGATCATTGCCGATTAAAATGTAGGGACAAAATACCACAAGCAGCTCGACAACTGCTATTTGAAGGGTATTGGGGAATGGGATCGCTTGAGCGTCAAAGAGAGTTTATTGCACGAAGTATGACAGAAATTATTCCTAAATACCAGTACAAAAAAATAAATTCAAACAGAAAATGTAAACACTCCTTTACTTTTGATTTGGATAATGCCAAAGTTAAGGTCTGTAAGATATTTTTTAAAAATACCCTAGGAATAACTGATAGACCTATAAGGACAGTGATTAGTAAAATGGACAGCAGGGGAATCTTAGTTGGAGAAGAAAGAGGGAAGCACAAAAAACATAAAAAAATATCGGATGCGTTGATAGATGGCGTAAAAGATCACATTAATAGTATTCCTCGAATAGAGAGCCATTATTTAAGAAAACAAACATCTAGGGAGTACATTGATGGTAGAAAAAATTTAATAGATTTATACAATGATTACAAAAAGAATTGTAATGAAAACAATTTACAGTTCGTTAAGTTACATACCTACAGAAAAATTTTTAATTGTAATTTTAATATTAGTTTCTTTATACCGAAAAAAGATCAATGCGATCAATGCACGGCATATAAAGTAGCAGAAGAAGAAAAAAAGAAGGAGCTAGAAGAAGAATACAACAGACATTTACAAGAAAAAGAAAAGAGTAGAGAAGAAAAGCTAAGAGACAAAGAGTTAATTTCCGAAGAGTTTGTTGTAGCTTGCTATGACTTGCAGGCTGTAATGCGAACTAGGTGTAGATCAAACGGAATGTTATTTTTGGGACGAGTCTGACGGTCAGCGTGGAGCGAATGAGATTGGCACGTGCGTTTTACGTTTTCTTCAGAAAAAGTCGGCAGGAAGCATCTTGGATATGGAATGTGTTTTCTATTCTGATAATTGCTGTGGTCAGCAAAAAAACCAATTCATTATTGGAATGTATATTTACGCCGTTAAAAATCTTAAGTTTAAATCGATAACCCACAAATTTTTAATTAGGGGGCACACCCAAAATGAAGGGGATGCTGCGCATTCCATAACTGAGAAAGATATAAGGAAAACAAAACGGTCTGGTCCTATTTACGTCCCGGTAACTGCTATAAGAAATTCAAAAAAACGTGGCAATCCTTTCAACGTTAATGAACTATCTTATGCAGATTTTACTGATATCAAAAATTTAGCAAGCGTTTCATTGAAGAAGAATGTTAATGGGGAGGTAGTAAAATTATCAGATATTAAAGTAATACGAATTGAAAAAACTGCTAATAATGATATCCAAATATTTTACAAAACATCTTATTTTGATAACAACTATAAAGAAATAGCTCTACAAAGAAACTTTTAGCGTATTTGTGATGAGCAAAATTTAAAATCTTTATATCAAAAAAAAATTAAATCAGAACGTAAGAAACATGATAAACAAAGCCTTATTAACGCCAATCTCATTCCTCAGTTCTACAATTCCTATTATAATAATATTTTAAAAGAATAAGATGATTAAGCTTTGTAATTTATCGCCTTGAAAATAATTTTTGGAATTTTGGTTTTCTGTTTGTTAAGTCTCCTGTTTAGAATTTAGTAGTACCTATAATGTAAGTTTCGTTCATATTTTTTTAACCCTTTCTGTGCAGAATTTAATAGTAAGTTTTGTTAATATTTTTATATCCACATTTCTAATAAAAACCAATATTTTTATTATCTTTTATTTCACAATGTACTCCAAAACTAATTATAGTGCCTAGCAAAACATGTCACTATTAGCAAATATTTTCCAAATCTTTTAAAACAAAAATGACACTAAAAACAAAAACCAGTTTTAGCTTAGGTTCTGACATAATATTTTAGAAGATTGTACCAGGTGCAATATTTAGCAATAGAAAACATTGCAAATCATCATTAATATTAAGGAAAAAACTCCCATACAAATTAAATAAACTTTTTGAAATTATCCCTAAAATTAAAACCGCTCTACTGTAAAATTGTAAATTTGCCATAGTGTCACTTTTGTTTTCAACGTGCGAATTATTGTTTCAATTTTCATTTGTATAGGAACATTTTGCACAAATGTCTTTCGAAATAAAGCGAAGTTTAAATACAAAATTCTTAAATTCTCTCCTCAAAATTTCTTGACCATAAAATCAAGACTTTCAATTCTATTCAATTGTTATGCGTTAGCTTTAATTTTTAACTGTTTAATTAAAAAAATTATTGCAGAAATATATAGAATTGCAAATTATGTTTGTGGTTTATTATGGCGTTGCCTTTTTAATTAATTAATTAATTAATGATCTGCAAGTTTAATCAGGTACCATAGCAGCGCATTTGATTTAAATGGCAATGTGAAGAAGAAGCAGCATTTTAAGAAGGGTTGGAAAAATATTTATTTTAAAAATGCCACGCCCAAAAAATTCAATGAAATTGTAGATATTCTAGAGAATTAGGCCCAAAAGTGGAGAAAATTAAAAAGTTTAAATAAATGAATATTTATAACGTTTTAACATTATTTAATAGAAAATCAGTTCATTGCTTATAATGCTCTCTCCGGCAAGTGTAGCGATGTAAAGGGTAATATTACTGCAAGACCGGTAACATTGGTAATATTGGGTTTTTTTTTTCACTCTATACATATACTCTCATTTATTCGCTATTCGCCCAGCTGTGCTCTACTTGGCTTTACTGGCGCGAGGCGCAAGGACGAAAGACAATCGTGCCGTACGCAACAATTTAACTAAAGCTGAAAATTTAGTTGCGACGAAGTTCATCTATGAAACTGCAAGGCGTCATCCAAAATATTCTTCAGAAGTAGGTCTTATTATGGAAGCACTTGCACAGTACAAAATTAGAGGTGGTAATCTTTTTGCTAAGGAATTCGTTATTTTCAGCGAAAAATCTATGTCTGGGCATGTTTGGTGGGCAGGAATTTGCTCCAGTTCTAAAATAAGTAGATTGGCTGTAGACATTTTAAATTTACCATCGTCGACAGCCGCAACCGAAAGAACGTTTAGTACTTATCGATTTATTCATCGGCAAAGAAGAAACAGGCTTACCGTGGAAAGAGCCAGAAAACTAACCTATATTGCCCATAATTATAATTTACTAAACGAAGATCATTCAAGAAGAGAAAAAGCTACTGAGGATTCTGAGGAAGAAATTGAAAAAGAAGATCTCGGTTTCGAAATTATATGAATTAATCAAGGAGAAAGAAGAATCAGATGAAGAGGTTGGGGATGATGAGGATGATTTACCATTATCCACTCTATTATGTAGTTCATTCTGACTAGTTTTTTTTGTTTCCTAATGCTTTTACAGTTTTGAATTAAAAAAAACTAGTATTAGTTAAAAAGCTTTTTTAATTATTAAACTAGCGGTAATTTTACATCTATAAGCAAGTGTGATTTTAAACCCTTGCCAACTTGCTCGATGCGATCTTCTAATGGGTAGAAAATTGAGAACAACCTTTCCAATTTCACGCTGCCTACTTAAAAACAAATTAAGCACAAAGGATATTGGAAAAAAAATTGTATGCAAGCAGATGCAACAGAAACTGAACTACGACCACGTGCTAAAAAACTGCCTGATTTACAGCCAAATGAGATATTAATTCAACGAGGCCTCCGTGATTGGAAACCAGGGGTCGGTAGTCATTTCCAAAGGTGATTATAATGACTATTATGTTCGAACCGAGCAAAGAGGTGAATATAGAAGAAACCGCGTTAACTTAAGACCCTTAAGAGAAAGAAATATTCCCAATGAAGTTCCAGAACCAGTTGTTTCAGAATATTCTGAAAACAGAGATTCCAGCCTACTGCACAGGCTTTACCGCAAGTCAATCTTTCTGTAAATCTTATTGACAATAACATTTCTAAAACAAGAAGTGGTCGGTTAATTAAGCGCCCTGAAACACTGGACTTAAGAAAATAAAGTGTGAGCTTTTATATATTTGTTATTCTATAAATTTTTTAATTTTGCGTGTTGCTGTTCCTTTATCTAAGTTTATAACCATCATTTATGTTATGTTAATAATAATTTTTGTTTTATTTTTATTTTTTAATAAGGGACGTGTTATGTATTGTATCTTATATTGCTTGGAAAACTCGCACTGTACTGTTAAGCACGGCGCCCACTAAATCGGTACGGTTGGTACAATCGGCCGGATTTGCTTTACATGTATTTAAATGGGGCCTGCGCGCACTGAATCGGTTCGGTACGTTCGGTCAGATCGGTTTTCTCCGGCGACGATCTCATATTGTGGGGAGGGTAACTTTTGCCGATTGCACCGAAAGCCTGCGACTATTTCAGCATTTTTTCGCATAGAGTGAGGAACTGTTTCAAAGAATTTTAAAAACCGTGAAATTTTAATCGAAGCTGTTCGCAATCTTAGAATATTGTATGATAAACAAATCACATATTATCCATGATAATTTAAGGAAAGAAAACGCTTGGGAGGAGGCATCCAAATCAACTGGATGTTCTGATAAGTGTCATTTATTATATCCTAAATCGGTGTTTTCGCTATTTACTGTTTATTAAGTTGGCATCATCAGAAGATTTTAAAACTCAGTTTTAATTATCTGAGGATGCCAACTTGGTCGGCAAAATGTGCGAGTGTGAAAGTTCTCGTTTTGGTGATATGTGGTGTACAACTCTTGCTTTGCATATAATTTTCACGCATTTGAATGCACGTTGGAATATTATGTTATAATTTATTTTATTTGACTCTATACAGGGTGTCCCACAACGAATGCCAGCTATGTATATCTCGTAAAGTAGAGTTCAGAAACTTTTAAAATTTGACAGTATACCAACGTTGAGGCGCAATTCAGCTAAAATAATTTTGACATGGCGCAAAACCAGTTCTCGTAATGATACAACTATCCTCTTTAAATTATTTTCTAAATAGTGGGATATCAAAAAATTAAGAGGGCAGAGGCACTATACAAAATCACCCTGAACATATTTTCATTCTAAAATATTTGAGAAACATTGCTTCGTCCTCCAGCAAATCATAAAAGTGATGATAATATTCTCCGAAATCTCTTCTTTTCAAAAAAATATGTACCCAAAATCTCCTACGCTTTTCTACCGCTTCTACTTCAGCACAGGCTACTGTAATCATAACAGCCTCTTTAGAATCTCAGGAACTGCTAATTTTTTTTAAAAACGCTTAAACGGGAGCTTAATTACAATACTTCTATATAGTCGAACCACTTTTAAACCTCGTCGTGTCTTCGTTCTGCCGATTGTATGACCGCTATTTACCGACTGAACGGACCGAACGTGCTGAACCGACCAAGCCGATCCGATTCAGTGGGCGCCCTCCTTAAGTCGCAGCATAACAGTTGACAGTGTTGCGTAGTTCAGTACGGTAATAACTATATATTTGTGTTCTGTGGTAATAACTGTGTGTATTAAGGTCGTTCGTGTATCCAACTTAAAAATAAATAAGTCCAACTAGATAACCCTCTGCCTTTCTCATTTAATCTCGCTACCTATCAGCGTACCAAATATTACATTTTCCATTAACCCGCGATCACTCGCGCGGTTAATTATTACGTTGTCACTCGCGTGTTAGATTTAATCTAACATATGAATTTCAGACAATTTTATATAAAAATAAAATACAGTGTGGTATTATTTTGTTTAAACATTTATTCAAGAAACATAAAACATAAAGTACATTCGTAAAATAAACCTAAATTCGCACTTTGGCCATTAAAAGGAAACATTAAACAAACAAAAATGTATTAGAAATTAAATGAACAGAATCGTTGTCAAAAAGACAAACTATTAAAATAGTGCAATCAGTCTATTTGTCTTCTTGCATAACACAATCCTGGCATAAAACTGTAGTTTTTATCGTATGTTCCTTACAAATAGGTTTGGAGCATACATCACACTGGTAATTTGTAAATCTATTTTTTTTGATTGGACAAAAAGAGCGTCTAGGTTTTCGCTGGTTACCAATTCGTTCTTCGCTGTCTCGTTCTGCTAGAGGTGCTTCAGAACCAAGGAAATTTTGAAGTTTTTGCTTCAAGGGGATTGAAAAATGTTGAATGAAAAATGTCAAATGTTAAGTAATTGTCTTCGAGGAACGTTATTTCCGATGTTGGAGGTATAAATAATCCCGGAATTTATTCCTCCAATGTTTAGCATTGAGCAAAAGATAGTGAGTGGCCACCTGTTGCTTATCCTTGTAACGGAGTACTCCGTTTTCATCCTGTCTACAACGTCCACTGCTCCCTTTGTAAGGTTATAAAATGTAATAACCGAAGGCTTATGTTCGTCACCAGATTCGACATCAATTTCGTTGGTATCGTGGAATGTGGATAACATAAGAACATTTTTGCTAGACCTTGGTATGTAAGATGTAAGCATGCATTGATTGGGGTCTTTCTCATATGCAAACATACTACTTTTAGGTTTACAAATTTATTTTTGTATTTAGAAATAAGTTAGGGATTTCCCTTTTGTTTTTCCTTAGCGTTCCTACTAAGGTCAGTCTGTGATTTTGATATAGATCATTCGCTAGCGGTACCGAAGTAAAGTAATTGTCAACGGTTAAATTCCTACCACTTCCACTGCAATGCGTAAGAAGACATTTTACGACACTTGCTGCATCATTAGGTAATTGAAACTGGCCATTGGGTTGCTTTCCAGCATATATCTCCAAATTGTGGGTATAAAATGTTCTTGCTTCGGCTGCTGCATACATTTTGATACCATACTTTGCTGGTTTATTGGCAATATATTGTCTGAAACGGCAACGTTCCCTAAACGCCTCTAGCATTTCGTCTATGGTAATATATTCCCCAAGGGAATAGTACTGAACACATTTTTCCACAAAATGATCAAAAATATAGCGCAGTGGAGCCAGATTGTCTTCTTTTGCTCTTTCCTGCCTGGTTGCCTTATGGTCGAATCGAATACCTTGTACTAGCAAGTGAAATCGGCTCTTAGACATAACTGCCGAAAAAAACTCCGGAGCTGTTCCATCTGTCAGCCATAGCTCATTTGTATTTAAATGTTGAGATTTTTTTACCCCAGCTAAGTACAGAACTCCCAAAAAAGCATGCATTTTAGTTAGTCGGCAAATAATCTCTCTCACGTTGATATTTATGTCTCATCAGGTCAAGCTGTAGATTTGTACATTCCACGATATACCCAATAATTTCATCTGGAAAAAATATTTTCCAGCAATCCATATATGTTTTAGCATTCTTGGCAGCATTTTTTACTCCCGGTAATTTTGTTACAATGTTTTTAGAACACGTTTTACTTCGAATAATGTCTTTATGCTTTAACCACTTTGTAACACCATCTTTCCCAATGTAATATAGTTCATTGGGATATTATATAGTCACCGTTTTAGTCCTTTGAGGTTCAAGGTCGTCGACATCAGATTGCTCGGTGTCCGTGTCATGGTCGCTGTGTTCAGATGGTGCATCTTAATCTGAGAGATCACACTCTACTGCAGGTAAAAAATCTATTTCTTTAGAAGCTTCCCAAAGTGCTAATAACCTTTGCTGTTCCTTTTCATATGACATTTTGTAAAAATGCAACTTCAAATACTTCCAACAGGATCACTCGCGTAGTTAACTTTGTAAAAAAACGTGAACGTAATAACTCGCGCGTTAGATTCCGTCCAACAGCTTCGTCATGCTCGCCTAAAAGCTACTAAAACAAATTGTACCAACGTGGATGGTTGTAGACAAAACGCAATATGAGGGGGAGTACTGCGATAGATGAACTAGGAATTCACCGGACCGACGTTGCCGCACTACTATTCTTAGTGTTTTACTGATGGAAAATGTTAAAATGTTAGAAAAAATCTAACAGCGCTAGTGATCGCGGGTTAAGTTTCTCGATTTCGCAGAGCTCTGCAGTTTACGCTTCTTCATTTTTCGAAACTGCGCATCACTTGGTTTGTTTCTTTTCATTTTATTCTGTTTCTAGGTTAGATTTATCTGTACTCAGGTGTATGAAGCTTATATGGTACCGGAATGAATGTGTATTTATTTATTAATTGTTCCCTCTCACAACAAAGAAATTTTTAAAAAGTCATTTTCGTTTGTAATAGTGTACCTTGTAAATAAATTTAAAATATTAGACTTTTCGATTTCCGAGAACGCATTTAAAGCAAAATTTAAGCGGCATTTCTTCAACGCATAAATTTTCTCTTTCTAAACTAATTAAAAATAACTATGAATATTAATGTGCAAATTAATATTTTATAATAAAATTAAAAAAAAAAAAAGTTTTTTTTTTAGTCGTAATATCATCAAGTGGCTTTTTAAGAAACCGAGGCCTATGGTCGGTCTGAAGTAAAAACTTATTTCCATAGAGATAAAAATTGAATTTTTCACATCCAAAAATTAAAAGTTTCTCAATGTGGTTGTACCTTTGTTAAAAAAACCGAGGCAAACTCATCTGGATGATTATCTTGCATTAATACAGCACCTAGACCATAAGCGATAGTGTCTACAGATAAAACAGATTTCTTTAAGGGGTCAAAGGATAACAAAACTGGAATAGACGTTACATTGTAAGCTTTGTTTATTTATATGTTCTGGTCTGAAGATGTAGTCGAGCGAAACATGTAACCCTTGTTATTTTATTAAATGTATTTGTGATGCTGTAGATTTTGTGTTTTTACCTTTTATAAAAGTGCATGACCAGCATCTTTGGGATATTGGATGAATTTTTCGAGTTAGACGTTGCTAAATTTTTTAAACGGCTGAAAGGTTTTTTTTTTAATTTCTGACCACGGCCAATCGTTTTTGGTACTTAAGAGTTTTCTAAGCGGACCAGTTTCTTGTGAATGATTAGGAATAAACTTTGCAACATATGATTATTCCTAAAAATCTTTGTAAATCCTTTTTATTTTCCGGTGGTTTCATATTATTAATAGCTTGACTTTTACTACTATTTGGAGAAACATCACTTTCACTTACAATCTGACCGATAAATTTTACTATTTTTTGACAAAATTTTGATTTTTCTAGGTTTAAAGTAAGTCCACTTTTAGAAATTTTTGTTAATACAATGTCCAAATTAGAATTATGTTCTTCTAGCGAAAACCCAAAAACGACAATATCATCAAAAATAGTTTATCACGCCACTAACTCCTTCTAAAGTTTCATAAAAGAAACGTTGAAAAATTTCGGGGGCTGAACTAGTGCCATAAGGTAAACAAACATATACGGTATCTACCCCAAGGAGTAGCTGTCGTACACGTTTCGGGACTGTCATAGTCTAAAGGTATTTGTAAAAAAGCCTGAGAAGCATCAAGCAAACTAAAATATTTTGCATTATGAAGTTCGCTAAATAAAGAGTCAATAGTGGGAATGTGAATGTTCTCATGCATTTAAATCCCTAGGGTCCATACAGATCCTTAAAATAAAAAAAACGTTTTTTTTTTTAAATATTAACCTTCTCCTTTCCTCTTTCTATCCCATTGCTTTTTTAGGTATATGTTCCTGTTTATTTTTTTTCATACGATTTTAAAATTCTAAGGCCTCAACAGAATTTGGGGGAATTTTTTGAAAGTAACCCCTGAAAGTCTGAATATAATGGCCTATTGGTCACTCACTTCTATTATTACTATGTATGTAGGAATAAATTATTATTGCTTTTTGAGTGACTAATAAACGTCTTTAGTATTATTATTATCTTGCTTGAAAAAATTGACTGAAATGTGTCTGTCATATCATTTCAGTTTATTTTTTAATGTATGCCGTAAGCGTGGGTTAAGTGGATGCTATTTTAAATTAGTTACTTTAACGAAACAGACTTTTCCCCGGGCGCTTAATGTTCTAGGTACGCCACTGCAAGCGCTTGAAGTTAAAAAAAAATTGTCTCCAAAAATAGGGCGTAATTTGCGTGTCTTATTTATTTTAATGGATTTCAACTTTAACATCATCGCAACCAACATTTCGTAGAGATTTCTTGAAAAACAGCAATGAAACTTCAAATTTGCTTAACAATTATCAAATAATAAATATTCATAAAAAGAAAAAAAAATAATTAAAGAAACATCGTGACAAATAAACATATCAAATATCCCGGGGGTTAAATTTCGCCCTCCCGGAAAAAAAAAGAAGCGGGACAAAACTGTCAGTGAGGCTGTATACTACTACTGGGGAGGACCGCGAGCCCCGGGTAGAAAGGCGATGGGGAGCGGGGAGGGGTGGAGAGGGCCAGCGACGGAAGGGAAAAGAGAATATTATTTTCGAATGTTGGGGTAATCTAATACGGCGTTGTAGCGAATCGGAACGGAATGAAAGAAGGGCATAGAACACCAGAATAAAATTAAAATGTTGAAGCATTGCGCAACTACCCATCAGAGGAGGCCGGAGAGAGAAGAATTTAATGATTTTTTAAGGCGGGGGGGGCCGAAATGTCGGCGGGGCCGCGGGGGGAGCCCTCATTAGCATAGGCGGAGCAATTAAAAAGATTTTTTTTTTTGGGAGGGGAGGACAGGCTCACCCTCCCGGATCCTACGATAGAACGCGGCCTTGAGAAGCGGATTATGGGTCGGTTTTATACTGAAGTTTAAAATGAGCTTTGAATAAGAAATCATTTATTTTATCCCGGTTTTATTATGAAAATGGGGCATCGAGATTGTGAGGTATAAAAGGGTGTAGGACCCCGGTTTTTTGGGGATTTTCTTGAGAGCGTAGACCAAAAAATCTGAAGACGAAATGAAAGTTCATAAAATTGTTTATAATTTTTCTTCGAATACTTATGTGCTTTTGAAAATTTGCTTCAGAAATTACCATTTTTTTCATGAAAATTCATCTCAGATTCACGTATCAAAAATGACCGTAATAAAAAGACAATTCATGTTTGTAGGGGACAAAAATACCTATTCAAGGCAAACCAGAATATAATAGATAAATGGAATGCGGCAGAAATTTAAAAAAAATACGTAATATTCAGTTTTTGACCCATGGACATATCTCAAGTATCATGAACGATCGTAACAAAATAATAGCTCTTAGCTGTAGTAGAAAAACTACGTAAAAAAAAATATTCTTCAAAGCAATCCAATAAGTAATGGAAAAATGGAATTCTATAGAAATTGGGATAATGCCAAAATATTGATTTTTTGCACATTTCTTCCCATGAAAATCTGTTATGGACTACAGAATCATGCCCAAGCAACATATCATATATTATTATCGTTAAATATATATTTATTCAACGATTTTTTAGTAAATTTTTAGTTTTGGTAGATTTATAAACTGTATATGGTCAAGGTATATTTCTAAAACTATAGAATATACGTATATCATATATAATTCCGTTTACAAATGGGAGAAAATTAATCGGCATTTAAACAAAAATTACATGAGATTTATTTATCTAATTTTTAAACTTGATTACTACACCTCAAATATCTGATGAAATTTGTTTTTCACTGTTTTTCGTCTAGAATATCCAATCTGATAACGCTGTTTTTATACTAAATATTTATATATAAAATTATATGAAATTTAAATAAACAGTATTATTAAATTAAATATTGAATATATATTTTGTGCAAAAAAATTATTTTTTATCAACGCAACCCTTACCCCCCCACCCACCCCAAACCTTTGCCCAGTAGGCAATTCTTTTGAAAAATCACTGTTTTTCGTCGATAATATCCAATCTTATAGCACTATTTTTGTCTTAAATATTTATTAATATACATATATAAAATTATGTCAAATTTAAATAAACAAACTGTGTTATTAGATGATATATTAATGACAAAACCAGCTGTTATTTATGCGTATTATTTTGGAAGACAATGATTTTTAAAAACAATTTCTTACTGGTAAGCTATATGGGGTGGGTGGGGGGACAAGGGTAGGGTTAATAAAAAACGTTTTTTTTTTGCAGAAAATAATTGCCTGAGAAAAAAAATGTTTTTTAAGAAAGTTATAGGTGAAAAATTGCTGTTGTGCCATTTTTTACCGCAAATAAGTGGAAATTCAGTTTTTTATAAGAACCTAATGACTTGAAAAAAAATTATTTTTTTTTTGGTTCTAGACAACTTCTCATTATTTAGCTTCAAAATACAATTTTTAAATTAAAACTATTGGTATATTTATCAACCGTATATGGTCAAGGTATATTTATTAAACTGTAAAATAAACGTATATCATATACGATTCTATTTACAAAAGGAAGAAAATTTTGGCATTTAAAAAAATTGACAAGGGATTTACATAGCTTGTCTCGACACTCGATCGCTACACCTTAAATATGTGATAAAATGGCGCCGATTTCACATATATGCCAATGTGTAGGATACTTATAGTGCCGTAAAGGAATATCATAAACAAAAAAATCTTGAAAAAACTAGAAAACGCATTAACATGTATGAAACAATAATTATAACAAATAAAATATAGAAATAAAAAAAAAACAAGAATACAAATTTGCTCGAAACTTTAAAAAGATTTAAAAAATGAAATTTACCTACCAGAAAAATGCAGTGGTGTATTTTTTTTTTATTAAATAATATTTTTAATAAATTCCTTATAGACGCTATTGGTAAAAAATTTTTTTTCAAAAAAATTTTTTTTTTTAAAAACGTCTGAAAAAATGTTCCCTGTTGAAAAAAATATTTACATTGGTAGTAAAGTTGATAAAAAAAAATCTCATTCCATTAAACGCGTTTTATAAACGTCTTTAAATAGTATACAATATATCATACTCACACGTGTAATTTTTATGAAATAATAATTGTATATTATTAAAATGTAATAAACCTTCTTGTTAAACCTGAATAAAACATAAACATAATATTAAATTCCTCAACGTATATCACGCGGACATTTTACTCGATATTTATAGTTGAAGTATAACCAAAAATTCATCTGCTGTAAACCAAAAATAAACATAGCTTACAAAACAAAGGTAAGGACAGAAAGTCACGGTCTCATCAAATCCATATAATTTTTTAAAAGCTACACGTGTTTCGCTCCTATCGTCGAGCATCATTAGGCCTAGATCTACACAGATCACATTACAACTAACAACAAAAAAAAAAGAAAAAAAAAGTCTTTTGTTGTTAGTTGTGATGTGATCTGTGTAGGTCTAGGCCTAATGATGCTCCGATAGGAGCAAAACACGTATAGCTTTTAAAAAATTATATGGATTTGATGAGACCGTGACTTTGTATCCTTACCTTTGTTTTGTTTTCGTTTGGTCTCTTAGAGAAAAATGGATGATACGTTTCTATTTAAAAATAAACGTTTATTTAACTATCGTGTGCTGCTTGGGTGGATGATCGTAATAAAATGATAATCCTCGTCTGTAGTAGATAAAACTACGTAAGAAAAATTACACTTCAAGGTGATCCAGCATGGAATAAAATAATGAAATGCAATAGAAAACGGAAAAAATGTAAAAATATCGACATTTTGTCACAAGGCACATGTATCATGCAGTTATAATGAAATAATAATACTTGTCTGTGGCAGACAAAACTAGTATAAATACAATGCAGATAGATCACGTTATTATCTAATTAAAAAAAAATTAAACGTCTTGAGCATTACTTTCAAAATCGTTAATTTGAAAGGAGAAAATTGTTATAATAAATACTTCGTCACTAGTAATTTTCTGGGAAGTATATTAAGGTTAAAACTAGTAAAAGAACCTCGCGCATATTACTAAAAAGCAGTAAACTTGTTAGAAGTTAAAAAATCTAATTGTGATTAGATGATGTTATTAGTACTTTGAACCCTTTAGTAATTAATAATTAGTACTACTATTTTAGACCCTTTTGCCTTTGCACAAAAATATACTTTTATTTATAGCCTAAGCAAATGTAAAATCCCTTTTGTCTTCGTTCATATTTATAGTTTTCTGTCAAAAGTTCACCACTTATCAGAAGTTAGACGTACTTTAGTTTAATTTGCAAGTTAATATTAAAATAACATTCTAGGCCAGTGGATATGCAAGAAGGAACACGATCGTTCATCGATCGTTCAATTAATATCCTATGTAAGTGTTTATTTATTGGCAATACTCTACAGACACCATAAAATTAGTGATTACATGTAAAGTTGAGTAACTACTAAAAAATAACGGATTACTACTAATATAATATTAAATTTAAGAACAATAATAAAAAATAATGTACGTAAAAATAATTAACAAGTCAAACACCTAGAATATAGAACTTACACATATAGAACATTTGTAAAACGGGATTTTAACCTAATTAGGAATCCCACCCTTATTAAAGAGTTAAAAATTGCAATTATATTAGAGCTTTAAGATTGTTCAGGATATCTATTCTAGTCTCTCCAAGATCTTTGATTAATAATATTCATCATTCGATTAAAGGGAGATAAGTTATTATTAAGATCCACATTAAAGCATTTTTGATTGTTTGAATTAACTTTAGGTTCAATCTTTATAATTAAGATTATTTAATATATTATACAAAAATATCACATATGTAATGCCAAAATATCGACTTTTTGCTCATTTCTTCCTATGAAAACCTGCTCGGCTAAAGAATCATGCTCATGCAACACATCATATATTATGATCGTTAAATATATATTTATTCAACTGTAGAATATACGTATATTATATACGATTCTATTGTGAAATGATTCTGTGAGGAAAATTTCGGCATTTAAAATAATTGACATGGCATTTATATACCTGGTTTATAAACTCGATTACTACACCTCAAATATTTGATGAAATTCTTTAAAAAAATCACTGTTTTTTGTCCATATTATCCAATCTGATAACGCTGTTTTTATACTAAATATTTATATATAAAATTATATCAAATTTAAATAAACAGTATTATTAAATTAAATATTATTCAATATATATTGTGCAAAAAAATTGTTTTTTTATCACCGCAACCCTTACCCCCCCCCCCACCCACCCCAAACCTTTGCCCAGTAAGCAATTCTTTTGAAAAATCGGCGTTTTTCGTCCATAATATCCAATCCTATAGCACTATTTTTGTTTTAAATATTTATTAATATACATAAATAAAATTATGTCAAATTTAAATAAACAAAATGTGTTATTAGATGATATATTAATGACAAAACTAGCTGTTATTCATGCGTATTATTTTGGAAGACAATGATTTTTAAAAACAATTTCTTACTGGTAAGCTATATGGGGTGGGTTG
This sequence comes from Anthonomus grandis grandis, assembly GCF_022605725.1. NCBI lineage: Eukaryota > Metazoa > Arthropoda > Insecta > Coleoptera > Curculionidae > Anthonomus > Anthonomus grandis. The sequence goes on along the minus strand of NC_065563.1, from coordinate 7,664,782 downwards.
GGGGGTTGTAAGGGTAGGGTTAATAAAAAATGTTTTTTTTTGCAGAAAATAATTGGCTGAGAAAAAAATTGTTTTTTAAGAAAGTTATAGGTGATAAAGAATCTGTAAGGCGTATTTTTATGAAAATTGCAGTTGTTGTGCCATTTTTTATCGCAAATAAGTGAAAATTCAGTTTTTTATGAGAAGTCATTAAGTTTTGAAAAAAAATATATATTTTTTTTGTTCTTGACCATTTCTCATTATTTAGGTTCAAAAATAGAATTTTTTAATTAAAACTATTGGTATATTCATGAACCGTACATGGTCAAGGTATATTTATTAAACTGTAGAATATACGTACATTATATACAATTCTATTTACACAAGGAAGAAAATCTCGGCATTTAAAAAAATTGACAAGGGATTTACATAGCTGGTCTCGACACTCGATCGCTACACCTTAAATATGTGATAAAATGACTCCGATATCACATATGTGCCAATGTTTAGGATACTTATAGTGCCGTAATGGAATATCGTAAACAAAGAAATCTAGAATAAAAAACAATAACTATACAAAATAAAATATAGAAATAAGAATAAAAAATAACGTATATAAAACGTCTTTAAATAGTATACAATATATCATACTCAAACGTTTAATTTTTATGAAATAATAATTGTATATTATTAAAATGTAATAAACCTTCTTGTTAAACGTGAATAAAACATAATATTAAATTACTCATCGTATATCACGCGGACATTTTATTTGATATTTATAGTTGTTAAGTTCAACCAAAAATGTACTGCTCAAAAATAAATGTTTATTTTACTCTCGTGTGCTGCTTGGGTGGATAATCGTAATGAAATGATTCTGGGGTTGCAATCATTCAGGGAAAGCTGGAAATTTACATAGATGGTAAAAATAATATAACAAATAAAATGTCAAAAATCCCCATCGATCCTCCTTGTGCTAAAAATTTTATTTAAGTTCAAACGTCAAAAATATTGGTTTTTCGCGTTTATCTCGTAAACGGTAAATTTTATCATAAAAATAGGTTAGATAAAAATTGTAGATCAGAAAATTACCTATTCATATTCATAATCAATATTGATACATTCAAAGCAATCATAAACTGCTGACTTCTGTGTTTTACGCATTCCAGCATCATCGAAAAGAGATAACGGGTAAGGGGATAATTCGTATTCGAAGAATTTTTCAAGTTCATCCTGAAATGTCTTGGTAACACTCATGCGTTGAAATAACAACACAGGATCTACAGGTACTTTTTCGTCGTGTATTTTTATGGTGCTACTCATAGTTAAAAGAGGAAGTACTTTGTCACTGCGCTTTAATTTAATACTATTAAATGTTTGACCAGTCATTTTAGTTATAGAAGCACCTCCAACTTCATAAGCGTTATGGCAATTTATTGTACCATCGCCGACGACTCCAGTTGCAATGGACGTGATTTTGTCAACCTTAAGAAAAGGGTCATGTAATAGTAACCAGTCGACAAGTTTTTTAACGTTTTCAATATCTCTTTTCACTCGCGAATCACTTGCGTCAACATGCTGATCTGTTGTATCCATGCTGACATTAGCGAGATTTTCCAATCCTTCACATACAACATTTAGTGCATGCATAGTCAACACAAATTTACTCATGACACTATCTTGTGTGCTCCTTCCTCGAGAAAGACCTCCATCTGTCTTCATGCATCTCATCATTGATTGTTCAATTACTATATCTGTCGAAGTGCCACAATTAAATTTTTTAGAACGTCGAACAGTAAAAAATCCTTCTGTAAATCTCCTGTAAATACTAGGATCAATAGAATCCTTTAATTGTGTCATATCCTGTAGGTACAGGTGTGCAGATTTAGCATAAGGAAGGTGACTTGACGCATGAAAAAGACAGTTACTTATTGTATTGAATGTTTCATAAGATACACGGTGGAGTAAGAACGTATGTCAGTATTTTTGAAGGAAGAGCGTATATCAGTATTTATATATCTCAAGAATGGTGACTCGCACGAAAAAAGGTATAGAAACATTTTTTGTAGATGATTTTATGATCTACAATTTTTGTCTGACCTATTTTAATGATAAAACTTACCGTTTACAAGATAAATGCGAAAAACCAATATTTTTGACGTTTGACCTTGAATTAAATTTTTAGCACATGGAGGATTGATGGGGATTTTTGCCATTTTATTTGTAATACTATTTTTAACATCTATGTAAATTTTCAGCTTTCCCTGAATTATTGTAAACTTTCATTTTTTTCTACTTATTTTTATAGGATTATAGTCCAGTTATAATCCTCGTCTGTATTGGATAAAACTACGTAAGAAAAATGACACTTCAAGGTGATCCAGCATGTAATGAAATAATAAAATGCAATAGAATAATAATAATAGAATAATCGGAAAAATGCCAGAAAATCGACATTTTGTCAATTTTTTTCCCATGAAAACCCATCTCAGCCCATGTAGATTTTAGAGACATTTTTATAAAGAATATTATTTTTTAATTTATTAAAAAAGTTTTCCATATGGTGCGAACTTAAGTGGACACACTGTATTAATGCAAGAAAATGTAATGGCAGTTCCTGTATATATTTTAATCCGATATCTGTTTATGTTTTTATCGCAAAAATAACATTTCATTTACAATATTATTATATGTGTAATGGAGGCATAGAATGCCATAGAAGCCCCAAAAGCTGTAAATTTTTTTGTAATCTCACATCCAAGGATCATCGTATATGGGTTTACAGTAAGTTACACTTTAAAAATTTAGACGGTAACTAAGCCAAAAAATGGCGATAAAATCCCAAAGAAGTTAACCAATAAACAAATCATTAAAATATTAATTAAACTGGCATAAAAATTCATAATTCATCTACTTTTGATCCTTTTCTACCGCACTATAATATCTATCTAAATCTACCCCGCGACACACACTCTTCTAGTTGTAGTATCTGCTTATGCCCCCTGGTTTTTGTTACCTGGGCGACTGCTGCCGGTATTAAAAGAACTTTAGAGAGCTTGCCTGGGGAGGTGGGGCGTGTGTTGGGGGATGCTTATTTGCTACCCCTTCCCCGCCCTTGTTATTACGAGATGTCGAGAAAAATAAACTACCCTGATGTTTTCCAATTTTTTTCCCATATTATTCTGGGGAATTAATGAGGAATGGAGGGGTTTGTTTTTTTTTTTGTTATAAATGACATGCAAAAGGGTGGCAAATGGCGACAAAGGGCGGTTAAGTACACTTGACCGTTTTAATATTAATGAACCCATGCTAAAAAAAAACAATTTATTAATAAAATATCACTTTTGTCGAATAAAATTTCAGCTTTTAGAGCAATTCATGAATTCTTGAATTAGATTCCTTCAGTATAATGTTTTAATTCAAATTCGCCAAAAAATTTGCAACACATTTAATAGGCTTTTCTTACAGTCTGTTATTGCCAGTAGACATGTTGCCCAATCTAACATACAGTATGCAATTTTCTCAAATTGTATCTACAATTTGTTCCTAAGTTCCGTGATCTCAGAGGAATCTAGGACCTACCAAAATCATCTCAATTTTGAAAAAAAGGCAATAACTTTAATCCAATTAACTACCGTCCCTCTCAAACATGTCTATCTTTTCGTAAATATTTTGAAAATGTTAGTATGCTCGTCTGACATAATACATTTCAAAATATAATTTACTCTCTGACTGTCAACATGGGTTTTTGAAAGGAAAATCCACCTCTTGCTTGAAACTTATTCATTATCAGCTTGATATGAACGGATTTATTGTATTTACTGTTATAAGGAAAAACTTCGTAAAACAATCAAGAATTAATATCCTGAAATGGAGAGGTCGTATGTAAAAAAGTGTCAGATGAAAGTTACTTATTTTTTAACGCTAAATCAGATACTATAAAAAAAAATAGATGATTCTATGCAAAAAAGTGAAGTTAACCTTCATTTGACCTTGAAGACGTTCACTCAAGGTCAGACCAATGACGTCACTTTATGGCCCCATGGAAACCATTCAAACTTCACATGAAACCTTTTCTGGATACATGTTTAGTTTTCGAGATATTGCGATGTCTTAAGTTAAATGGACTATCCTGTATAAAATAAACATGAAAGACACAGAAATTTGCGATTGTGATAATCAGTCAATTGATGATCTGAATCATAGATTTTTTGCTTGTAAAAACAATTCTCAAGCCATTCAATTTTTAAACATGGAACTTGGAGAACTATCCTTACTTCCAATGTGCCACGCAACCCTTATGGTAGAAGTTACCACAAATAAAAAACTAGGAGCAATTTTTGTTACATTTTTAAAGCTATGTGAAAATAGAATATAATTCACTTAATTGAATAGTACAATTATAATGTTAGTTTAGTATAAGGTAGATAAAATTAGACATAGGATGTAGTAAAATCTACTTAAAGTCAGTCCTACTTTTCCTACCTATCCGAGTCACTCTATATTGTCTTAAATTAAAGCAATGCCTTGCTTGGACTCCAAGGCGAGAAGCGAGTGACCCTGTCTAGAATTTTCAAAAGTAAATGTCCCATTCTTTCCTATTAGGTAGTAGATATATAAAAATAAATAAAGCAATGTAAGCACAGATATTAAAATAATTCACTTAAGCAAATATCTATATTGTAGAGAGTTAGATATAAGTTTTTAAATAATTAAGTGAACCAATGAGTTTATCTAATTTGTTTGAGTTGCCATCATATAACATTAATACCGTTCCACTTGGAACTTGTGGCTAAATGTGCTAATATGACCATTAAAAAAAAAAAAAAAAAAAAAAAAAAATTGAGTACTGTTCTCAAAACCTTACATCTAATTAACGTTATCGGATCATCGTTGGAAAGGTCTACAGAATTCTTGGCTTCCTAATTCGCTACTCAATTTTATTTTTAAAGAATTTCAACCAATGACTATAAAATGCACTAGCAAGACCTCACTTGGAGTTGCCTCCATTATATGGGCATTACAAGCCAAATTCAATGTTGAACTGATTGAGAAGGTTCAAAAAAGATTCGTAAGTTTTCTTTAACTCAGAAAGTTGGGTGACCATCATTTCCTATAGTGCTATGCTAACTTGTTGGAAAAAATTGCATTCAGCCCTATTTCTCTTATAAATATTATAAAATTTCATGTTCCAATAATACATATAACAGTAGACATCAACAGCCTGTTCTCTACCAATGCAGCGTTGCCAAACAGTATAGCTAGGACTGATCTGTGTTACTTTATCAATTCCATCATTGTAATTTTGATAACCGTTACAGGCCGCACTAAGGGACACGGATGCTGCGAAAAGAGTGAGGGAGGGAGGGGAAAGAGAGGAAATAAAGATGAAAACATTGCAGGTTTTATTGCGGTATTGATTATAAAATCAATAAAATATGGCCCAGCCAGTCGGCGAAACGAAACGGGAAAAATATAGCTGATTCGCAGGAAAGTTTATCATGTAAGCGGGACTGCTCCGCTCTGCACCCTGCTCCTGCAGGATCCCCGAGCATCCCGCTTATTAGAGGGTGGCGGTGGGGTGATTCACTGAGGGCTACTGGGTTAGGATACTATTAATATGTTTTTTTTTCTAATTATTATTTAGGAAAGGGTTCATGTGTCTACAGTTGAGTAGTAGCATGAAGAATTAAAATGATTTCGTTACCATAAAAATATAAATAAATTTATTTCGTTTGTAATTGGGCACTGAAGGTGAATTCAATACGACAATTCGAAACGTTGTGGTCAGTTGAGCGACAAAAGCCCATCATCAAGGTTATGAAATTATTAGGGAAGAAATGATGATTTTCCAGATTTTCTTAGATCTGGATTTTAATATGGTCTATTAATCTTTTTCTCATGTACTCATGGGAAAAAGATTGACATTATGGAAAATCGGTTAAAAAAATCATTAATTGATAATTCATTATATAAAAAAATAAAATACCAATCAATTACAAAATAAAATTGAAAAATGTCAATTTTTTTAAATTCTAAGATACAGCATTCAATTTTTATACCTGCTACTACTACTATTCTAGTTAATTTTTTGCATGTGATTATTTTGAGTTTTTTATGATAGTTTAAATAACATTTTGTAATTTTTAATAATTATGTACGTATTTTCCAGTCACTTAATTAATAACTAATTCATTATTTTAAATTTTAATTAATAAATTTAGAAAAAACGTTAATTTTCATTAATTAAAAACAAAAACATTTTAGGCATTTAGAAATAAACGAAAATGCAGACACTAAGCAAATTTACAAAGGAAAAAGTAATTTTTGGCATTTTTTAAAAAAGTGAAGATGTTCTTGGACCAATAAATAAGGAACAGAAGAATAAATTTGTATAACTATTAATTTTTGAATTTTTCCGCAAATGCTAAAAAAATACCAAATTTTATTTTTAATATTTTGGTTTTATTGAGACATTTCTTCACGGTTTTGTTACAATATTTAATGAAAAATACCAAAAGCATTTTTTTTCAAGGTATTTTTCGTAACCATAAAACAAAAATTCTCTAAGAATATGTTTTTATATATATGAATATGGTGTAAAGTATTTGTGTTCTGTATTGTATCATGCTCCACAAAGACAGGATGCTGCCTTTATTGAGTTTTTTTAAAACTACCTAGACGAGGTAAGCGATTTTAATGGCACTATTATTATTTTAATCTGGATTTACTTAAAAACTCATTTTATGCTAACAAAATAAAGGATGTAATATTTTCCAGTGGATTTACACAAATTGTAAAATCGCCTACAAGAATAGTACCTACGAGCCAGACGCTTATTGATTATGTAGTAACTAACGATAAAAATTTACCTCTTGAAGTTCATTTAACACCGAAAATCAGTGACCATTCCATTATCTCGATTAATGTTGATCATGAAAATATAGTGACTCCGAATATAACTACTTTGAAAAGATCTACTAAACATTATAACTCAGATCAATTGCAACATGATATTATTAGTACACCTTGGAACACCAGCATTTCAGATGTTAATTTACAAGCAGAAGCCTTCATCTTCTCTATTACATCAAGCCTCAACGAAATGTGTCCCATTATCCCAGCTGTCACAGAACAAAAATATCAAGATAAGAAGTGGATTAACTCGGAAATGAAAATCTAATGCGTGAGAGGGATAGTCTGTATAAAAGAGCCATTTTACATAAAAGTGAAGACATATGGGCAGAGTATAAATCAAGACGAAATGCTATCGTGAATAAAATTAGGAATAAGAAAGACAATTATTTTGCTGCAACCATAGATGAAAATCGAAAAAATCCAAAGGAGCTATAGGAAAATCTGAAGACTTTTCTGCCGGGTAAAACTGAAGCAATACAGAGCGAAATCCTCTTTGGAACAAAGATTGAGACTGACGTGGCAGCAATAGCGCATCAATTTAATCATTTTTTTATAGATAGTATCAGTGAGATTATTCAAAATATAGTTAGCAATGCCCCAAGAAGTCCAACCTCAACTAATATTCTCCAGAATTTTGAACCAATATCAATGGCTAAATTGAGGCAAGTCGTTAATAATCTAAAAAAATTAGGCGAGGGTGAAGATGGCATCTCCAAACAGATTCTTTGTGATGTCTTTCATGTTGCTGGAAATAGGCTGTTGGACGTCGTAAACACCTTACTTTCAAATGGCATCTTCCCGGAGTCCTGGAAGATATCAACAGTTATTCCTGTCCCAAAGGTGCCAAATACCAAGTTGTCGAATGAGTTTCGTCCTATCAATACTGTTCCTACATATGAAAAGGTCTTAGAAGTATGTGTAAAAGAGCAATTACTGCAGTTCTGTGATAACAACCAAATTATAGTTCCTAACCAATCTGGCTTTCGTGAACGTCATTCATGTGAATCTGTACTTCTGAATATCTGTGATAATTTTTTAAAGGCAATTGACTCAGGTAATTATGTGTTGGTTGTGTTTTTGGATTTTAAAAGGGCGTTTGAAACGGTTGATAGAGATATATTGCTGGGTAAATTAGAGCACATTTAAGCTGAACGTTTTAAAGTGGTTAAAGTTTTTTTTTGTGTAATAGGTTGTGTGCCCCAAGGTACTGTTCTGAGTTCATTATAATGATATGGTTAAGGTGGCTCAAAAATCAAATATTATTTTATTTGCTGATGATACTATGCTCTATATAGTTGGTCAAAATCTACAGCAAATGGTTTGCGACATGAACATAGAACTTGGCAATTTGTTTGACTGGCTTTGTAACAATAAGTTAAGCTTAAATACCACAAAATCAAAATTTTGTATATTTGGTAGACGGTCGAAGACATCTTCTATTGACATTGAAAGTGTAAGTGTTTGTGTGGATGGACAGAAATTAGTTTACGAGGATCAAATTAAATATCTCGGAGTAGTTTTAGACTCGAACTTAACTTTTCAGGCTCATGCGGATTATATCATGAGAAAGTTTGCTAAAAAGGTAGGGTTCATTAATAGGGTGGGACAAAACTTACCAATAAATAACGTTATTTAATGCTATAGCTCTTGCGCATTTACATTTTTGTTCAACTCTTTTATATAATTTACCGCAATATAAAATCTCTTAATTGGAAAAAATTCAAAATAGGGCAATGAGAACAATATTGAGATGTAACCGCTATACTCCTATTAAAATAATGTTAAATGTCTTTAATATGTTGACCGTCCATCAACGAATTATGTTTAATGTTAATGTATTTATATTTAAGTTGAAGAAAGGCCTTTTACCTAATTATATTTATGTGATAAGTTAGTGCTGTCCATTTCGTGATGTCCATAATTATAATACTAGGAATTGTACTGATTTTATTTTAGCTCATAAGTGTAACACCGTTCAAATGCTTAATTCCGTGCTGTATAAAGGTTTGCTCGAATTTAGTAAATTGCCTAATGACTTAAAAATCTGTAATAATATAAATAGTTTTAAACGATTATTAAGAGTACATATTTTAAAATTGTATTATTAGGCCCATGTTTTGTTTTTTATATTTAATTTTTGTCGTTTTAACCTCTTTGTATTTTTAATTTACTTAATTTTTTTTTTCATTTAATTTAAAATCATCTTCTATGTATCTATAAATTAAATAAAAAATTACATTTGTTGCTTTTTTTAGGAAATTTTCTACATATGATTATTTCAAGCACTTTCTATAATCTTGCTTAAAAAATAGAGGATATTGTGTAAATAATTTTTTCAATTGAATTAATTTTTATCGTCAGTACGCATTTTTATATTTTGCTTTTTTCAGGCTCAAGGTGTTATTTTTTATGTCTTTTAATACTTAAATTAATACTTAAAAGAAATATAATCATTTTATGTGTTATACAGGATTATTTTTATGTTTTTCAGAACTACAATTTAATTTATGTTCTTTTCTAGCAACAACAGTACTTTTATTTTTGAGAAATTTTGTTGTTTATTTTAACTTAACTAATCTTACTATAATAATTATCATCTTTCTTATAATTTCATCCTTAAGATTTCTATTTTATATATACAGTTTTAACCTTAATTTGAGGTTTTTTAAAACTAAGTTTCGTAAAAGTAATATTATTTTCCTCTGGTACTATATAATTATTGCACATTTATTGTAAATAACCTTATGGTTTAAGTGTCACTTTTGTATACTTCTTATGCTAATTAAATTATTTATTTATTTACTACCAGGAATTTAAATATCCATGGCTTCCCAGTCTGTACGAGTAAGATTTTTTATTTTCTAGGAATTAGGAGTAATTTTTTCATATCTTTTATCTACTCAGCATAGGGTTAAAAATATCTATATAGAGTTTCACAGTTATTTTTTTCCTTTAACAGGATTTACCAAGAAAAACGATTGCCAGATTTTGCAATATATATTCCGATCTTCTGAACATTAAAAAAAATTTCAAGTCAGATACTTGACATTTTTTTTTTTCATATTTTTTAGGGTTGTGAATTTATTTTAATTTATTCCACGATTTTAAGACAAATTTTTAGTTTTTTATTTCAAATAAAATATTTAATGTTTTTAGAGATTTTCAGGTATTTTATGTAACTTCTGGCATCAAAACTAATTTATTTTTAAGTTTTTTAAGAATTAGACGTACATTTTTGTTAAAAAAAATAAAAATTGCTTATTTTATGATTTATTTATTAGTTTACATTTTTTAACGTTTAATTTTATTTTTTTTCCTAATTTGTATAGATCCTGTAATTATACAGGGTGTCCCATTAGTGCGATAACGGACGATAGCTTCTTATACAGTGATACAAAAAAAAATTGTTATACAAAGTTACTTTACTGTCTAAGGTGCATAACAATAAAATATTTTTGGATATACAGGGTGATTCATGAATGTGATATGATACACAACTCTTTTAATTTAAATGAAACACCCTATATTTTATTGCATTTTTGGATTGCTTTAAAAATTCTGCATACCTTTTATCAAGCATCCTCTATACCAAAACTTACCCATTTGTGAGATATTTAATATTTTATCAAAAAATCGACGTTTGCACGTCTCCACAAAAATAATTCACTCATTTGGGATCCTATAAGCCAAATCTTTTGTAGGTTGTTAGTGCATACTTACTTTATGGTCCTATGAGAATTTGATAATATTCTACAGGGTGTTCGCAATACTCTATCCAAAACCAAAAAATGTAAACAACCATATCTTATTTTTTTCAAATGGAATGACCCATATTTTTTATCTTAAAATGTTCACAATGTGATAAGCTTTCTTTTTTGTTAAGCATGTCCTATACCTATCTGTAATAGTTAACGAGTTTTTTACACTTTTTCCTAATTTCGCCCTTAAAATCCACAATAGTCGCGTTTTAATTTAAAAGAAGTTTGCTTAGTTGGTCATGGAAATAACAATTGCACAAAAATCAAGCAATTACTTTGACAGAAGATTTAGTGTTGTCAGTTTATCACTAAAGCGAAACATTTTTGCATTAAAAATGAATTTTTCGAAAGAGGATATGGTGAAAATGATTTACTGTTTCAACTGTTTGGATGTAATTGAGGTAACTTTACTGTTTATTGGCAAGCACAAAAATACTATTCAATCCGCTCCGTTTACTATTTTTAAAGTTTAAGGTTTAATAAATTGTTTTTTTCAAACTTCAGTCCGAAATGGAATTGCACTTCAAATTGAGAATGTGATAGAGCGAGCCGTAGATGCAACAAAATTGAGCACAACAACGATCGCAAATATAAAGAAAAATGGGATAAAATCAGATCAGGATTACGCAGCCCGTATACAGGGTGTCTTACGACAAATAGACGCGATCGATATCTCAAAAACTAATTTTTCAAAAATTTTGAAAATTTGGCAACATGGCACAGTCGATGGGGGCCACACAACTAAAATATTTTGACAGTTGTGACGTTTCCGGTTATACCTAAAGTAGGTGTCAACTTTGTTATTTTAAATAGAACACCCTGTATATTTTTACATTTTTGGCTTCTGCGTGAAATTCCAGGTATATTTTATGTATAATGTGCTATACCTAAGTGTAACCGTTTTTGAGATATTTTTAATTTCATGTGAAAAACTATGTTTATAAGCCCTAACATAATTACCGATTACTCCCTTTTAGTAGTATGATTATTTATGATGACCTGGATGACGTAACTACAAATGGGTATAATTTCGACTTTAAAACTTACTAGGATTAAAAACTAAATCCTATTGTAATTCATAATTTAAAAAAAAAATAGAAATTATCATTGGTGTTTTTTTTTTAGAAATACTTTGTTTTCCTCAAATTATGTAAAATATTTCGTTTCTCTTTCCTTTAATTGGGAAAATTCATCTCTAGTTTATTGGATTTTCTAACTAATTTGTTTAAATTGTTCTAGTTTTCTTCCCCTTAATAGAAGATTTGACCCTAATTTTAGGCTTGTTAGTGCATTTTTCTTGACTTTTTTATTTTCATATTTTTAGAAACAATAGTAGTTTATAAAAGTGTTTCATATACAAATAAAACTGAAAAATGGAATTTCAAAAAAAGTAAAAAATCCTTAAATTTAAACATATTTTGTATAAAAAAAAACAAAATAATTCAAATTTTTCGAACTTCTAGGATTCAATAGAAATTCCAAGGAAATCTTAAATTTATTTCGAATTTTTTGGTGGATTCTCATAAACGTAAAAATTCCAAAATATAATTTTATGTTGGATTTCTACGGGAGTTCCTCAATTAAAGAAAATATATCCTTTCAATTTACAGCAATTTATAATTTGAAATCTGCAGCAGTACTTCTTAATGGTACAATCTGTTGAGAAACGATTTTTTTCTCAAAAAGTATATTTATAAAAACATAATCATAATTTAAATTTATCGACGTTTTAGGATTCCATAGAAATACCAGATAAAATTTAAATTCATTGGGAATTTTTTGATGCATTGTGATAAACCTGAAAATGCCAAAAATACAATTTTGTATTGGAATTTTAAGGGAATGCCTCAACTAGGGAAAAGAGAACTTAGAACTAGAAATTTCCAATTCCAAATATGTTTCCTTAAATTTTTTCTATAAACCCTTCATTTTCCTTGAATTATGCAAAGTATTTCAATTTTCTTTTACAACTGGTCACTATTTTAGTGAATTTTTGAATAATATTTCTTTCCCTTATATTTTGACTTAATTTTGGTATTTTTTAGCTCATTTTCTCTTAAATATTTCAAAATTTTAAGAAATAAAAAAAACTACTTACCCACAAAATAAATAAAAAAATTAAAAAACACGTAAGTCCCGGAAACGTATAAAAATATCAAAAAAAAAACGCGCCCACGCGACTATCCAACTATATCATCCTCTCCAACTCGGGGCGCACACACGTAGACTCTTAACAGAAAAAAAAAACAACCAATAACAAAAAAAAAAAGACCCGGATACGGCGTACTGTAGAGCGCCAGAGTACTGGTGCGGAGCGATCACTATCCACGTCTAACCGCTCGTAGAGTCTAGTAATACTCTAACGACCTCATCATGATTTTCGGGTACTCCCGAACCCCTAAACTCGTAGGACCACTTTTTATTTGGCATTCGCAAAATCATAGGTACCTGTCGGGCGCAGCACACCTGAACGGGAACAGGGGGGGCGCAGCGAGCGCTCCTCCCTCCCTGCGTTCCCCTCTCCCTTCCGTTTACGTTTCGTTTTTTAAATGCAGTCAGTACAGTTAGCGAAAATCAAGATTTGCAACGGCGAGCCAGTTTTCAGCCACATCCCAATTTTTCGAACGAACCGAGATGAGATGGACCCCTTCTGTATTAAGTTTTCGGTGACCGCAGGACCGGACTTTCGGCGGTTTTATTTCGGTTCGTACGTTGGCCTTAGATGTGGCCACTCACCTTGTGGCTCATTAGCATCCGCACTATGAATGTGTTATTTATTTATTTTTTTTAAAGGATTTTTCCTTTTAGATATGGTTTTCTAGGTATTTTATGGTAAAACCAAATATTAGTAAAGACTATAAAGCTTACATTGCTAAAATAGAGGAAAATAATAATAAGACGTTAATTAGTCACCAAGAAATTACAGCAATTAAGCACAAAGAATACTAACAAGTAGGTGTATTAACTTTTACAAAATTTCAAATATTACAAAATTCCTCTAAATATTGAGTATTTCATCATTTACCAATAACAAAAAAAAATCGAAGAATTTGTAAATGAATAAAAAAGCTAATAATGCAAGGTAACCAACAAGCCATAATATGCAGATTTACAGAAATATCCCTTAAACAAGGCTCCCTAAATTCTATTGAGGCCAAAAAAAATTGTAAAAAAAAACAATAATTTAAAAAATTAATATTTTACTGAGAAAAGAAAGAACATACCTAACGTTCAAAGCCTTTCAGGAACAAAATCATGAACAATATTATACACCAAAACGTAAAAAAAAAATCACTCATACACATAATTAACCAAGGAGAAGCATTTTTTCTGACAATGTAAAATGATTTATTTTAAACCTACCCAAGTGACAATTTGCAGTCACCTAAGTTGAGATTACTCTTATTTTCACTAGTTGCAACGTTGTTTTCAGTGCAAAATTTAGTTGGTTTTATTACGGGGTTACTTTGCACCATTTTTTTTTAGTTTTATTTTATTAGTTAGGATGTAACGTTACTCGAAAGAAGATCTGAACTTTTTATTATAAATATCAATTGAGCAGGTTGTAATATAACTATGATTATAGCTATTTGTTACGTATATTGCCTAATCAAGAGAACGACCTAGTTTTATTAGTGGTGCAAAGTATACCCCAAAAAAGTCATACTTTGCACCACTCAATATTTTATTAATATTTGGCTACTAAATGCTTGCTGGTGCATAGAAAACCCTTATTATTTCAAACTTTGCACCAATTAAATGCGAAAAAATGTTCGAGGGCCAAGTTTTGTGAATTTAAATCTACCTACCTACATATATTTATGAAACAAGCATAAAAGTAAAGAAAATTGCTACAATTTAAATGAACAAACTTTATTATAACATTAAAATAGTAAAAATACAACGTTTGAAACTAATCCCACCACAATTTGTCGCATTCTGGGACAATGTACAATCCTCGTTTGGACGTTTTCTTGGGAGGGAGGGCTAATGGCGCCAATTACGTTGTCCCACGAATACCATATTTCGTCACGTCTTTCTGGATCTTCATAGGAAAATAAAACGTACTCACCAACAACTTTTTTAACATCATCTAATCCAGAGTTTTTGACTTTTTCGACAATATTTGTTCCAAGAGAACCTGAGACGAGTTTTTCATTAAATTCTTTTACTACTTCCATCTCTTGCATCTCATTTATTTCATCATCTGATGAATCCCTGCCTAGTGGAAAGTGGTCGTCCAAAACAATGTCCTCCTCTGAAAAATCTACGATTTCTGGTTCAACAGCTTGAAGAGGTGTAGATGTAGATGCTCCAGTTAGATCTGTTAAACTAATTTTAGAATGGGCAATACTGTATCCTGCGGAAACCGTTATTTTCTTCTTCCTACGTGGCTTAAACTGTGTGGCTTCCTGCCTTTTATCTTCTAAATACTTAATGAAAGTGTTTTCGATATCCGACGAACTTGATTTATTTGTGTCGCTAGCAGTTGTCATATTAGATTGCTTAGTTGTTGTCGGTGTTACATCGCAAGGGACGATACCGCATTTCCTAAATCCCGACTTTAATATCTCAGCGCTATTCTTTTGAATTTTTTCCATTAATGATCGTAAAAGCATTGGAAAATGCTGTTTCTCAAGTACATTTGATCTACTCCCTACATGAGTTTCCTTATATTGAGATAAAATGTCTCTCCAGGCTCTTTTCATGGGGGCAAATAATGCGACATCTAGCGGTTGTGTAACGTGGGTGCTGTTCGGAGGCAAACATACAAAATCAATGTCGTGTCTTCGAGGACTTCATCATTAATATGAGAAGACAAATTGTCTCCTAAAACGACCTTCTTTCCCTGAATTTTTTTAAGCCTGGGCAATAGGAGAGTGCTGAACCAATTTGCAAATGTCTGTGATTCGAACCAACCAGATGCAGTATTTGCATAACGCGTACCAGGGGGACCATTCTTAGTCCAAGTGTCCCACAAATGCTTGGATTTATACACCACATAAAAAGGTAGAGGCTCACCAGCAGCATTTCCACAAATCATAAGAGAAATGCTACTCTTTGAGGAATTACAAATTCGTTCGGGATACTTAACACCACGTTTAGTTAATATCTTTTTTTGACCGGGGTCATCGGTTAAGTTTGTCTCGTCATAATTAAAAATAGCATGCAATGTTTGTTTTAGATTTTCTATGTCTTCAGTCATTTGGTTTGCATTGAGTACTGCTCTACTTCTTTTTATGTTCGAGGCTATCCTTGCAGTAAGGTCCTTATGACGAGTTAAAGATGATTTGACCCAATCGATACCTGGAGCATTATCCCTAAAACGAGTTATTTTTTTTCCTTTGGGATTTAAATAGCTCTTGATTATTTGTCGCAATTTCATTCTAGTAATAGGAAAACCAGAATCACTAAGGCTATGAATGCATTGTACGAAACATCTCTCCTCTTCATAAGAGAATATTGATGGGTATCCAGGTTTTCTAGCGTGTGTTCCTTTTAATTTGTAAAAAGTAGTTCTCCTTGGAATGTTAAAGGATTCAGCGGCAACTCTTGTGCTCATGCCATCTTGTATTGCTGACAAACATGCCTTCAAATCTTCTTCTGAGTAGTCTGCATATCTGCGAGATCCCAGTTTCCTTTTATAACGTCTGGGCATTTTCTGAAAACCATTTACCTATTTAACTTTTACTCTTGCGAATGAAAATAGTTTGGACGTGACAAGTAGGGGATACTTTGCACCACTTGAGCGGTGCAAAGTATACACAATTTCACGTGATAAGTGCACATGCAAACAATGTTTTTTTTTTTATTGCTATCCTTATTTAAACCCGTTATTTTAACAACTACAAATCGCAATCGGGTATAGTATAAGCCTTTAGACGTGTACTTACCAATTTTTGTACTCTGGGACTTTCTGCACAGTATGATTTTGCAAAGCCAGAAAATCATAGAATTTCTAGGTTAATATTTGGACGGTTGCTGATAAACAACTGGCGACCAGGAGGATATTCGCACGCGTGTTGGTGAGGTATTGCGATGTTGCCTATGTGTTCTAGAGGTAGTAGAAATATCTGAACAAAACTATGAGGAGGATTACAGAAAATATAATTTTACATGTTCGGTGCCAAGTTTCCCTGCTCAGTGCAAAGTAACCCCGTTTTACGGTATATTTTTGTTTTTATAATTCATTTTTTGCTTGGAATTATTAAGATTTATAATTTTCGTTTTGCTTTAAAACATGAAGAGATATAAAGACTTTAAATATTCTGCAACTTACTACAGACGCAAAAAAAAACTTGCAATGGAAGCAAAAATGCCTACAACTAGCTTACCTGAAGTTGATGTGGATTATGTAGAATCAATGGAAGTGGCGGAAGGTAGCAGTGAAAAGGTTTGTATTGAATTTTACATATTGAAAGTTTAAAATACTGGGTTTACTTTTTGTAAATGGTTTCCTATATGGTTCCTATATCCTACTTTATAGCCTTTCTTTACACATGAGACTAACCAGTTTCAAAACAATGGTAAATTTTAGAAAGTTTTATTTAACATCTTTTTACAGTAAACTATGCTCCGTTTATAAATTAAGTGCCTGTAAATCGTTCAAAACGGGTATTGTACCCGTATAATTAATACACTATATTAAACTACATACAAAACAAATATTAATAAGGACTGTTCAAAAGATGATTGAGAGAAATTGAAGATGAAACTGAAAGTTAAAGGGTGGATCAAGTTATAAACACCAGCAGTGTTTCTTAATTTTTCTTAACGCTGAAACACAATGAAAAAATTTAGGCTATTAGAATAAAATTTAAGGTATTCTAATTAAAAAAAAAATTAAACAGAAACCATAAGTCCACTTTAAACAAAACCAAAATGTTAAGTTTTAAAAATTAAGAAGGGAGAAATAGAGTAACTAGAATAGGATCCTTTATTGACAACTTTTATTGATCATTAAATTTCCTAATTATATGATTGTGTATCGGTCATTCCATTTGCAGCAGCTGAACATAATTAATCTTGTAGTATTTTATATTATTATTGATATAGACAGGTTATTTTAGAAAATGAGGTTGATAGAGAATGTCTGGAAAATATGAACATGGAATTCTTGAAAGAATTAGTGCCAAAAATTGGTCCTAGAGTGAAGATATGGGCAAAAATTAAAAGTTTTTCAGCAGGTGTGCAGCATTTATACATCCTCAGTATGCCTGTGGATATTATTGATTCGCCAGTAACTAAGAATAATGTAAGTAAATAAAGTTTTGTAGTATAATAAGCGTTTTAGAACTCATGCTTAAGCCACGGAATAAGTAAAAAACAATGTTTATATATGGAATGCTCTTTTTTAGGAATGCTGAATTCTAGACCTTGAACAATGTAGCAGTCCTAGTACCCTCAGTGATGTTAGTAATATTAGTGGAATTGTGCCCATTTCTGATACTAATGTTAAAACTATTATTCAAAGTTCTAATGCAGAAACTCTTTATGCTGTTCCATATAGTCAAAAGGCAACAGTTGGATTGCCATATACTTTAGCACCTGCAGGTGTCGATGAGAGACCAGTAAGTTTCATAATAAATTAGTATACGTACTTCTGTAAAATATATAGTATAAGATAATTTATTCATGCTTTTCAGGTAGAAAATCCTGATAGAAGTGCGAAACATTCATCTATTAATATTAATGCTTTACATGATTTCACACGATGTAGTTTATTTGAATTGTCCCGCAAATTTTATATAGATCGTGTTTTCGTTCGTTACTTATAGGAAACCGCATAGAGGCGAAATTTTGCAACGTCGCGCATGTACGAGTGCCCGCGACAGAGCACAGCCCCGGCCGGCCCGAGGACGGGATTAGTAAACATCTGACTTTCGTGGTGACAAAATGTCCCAAAATATTACGCGAAAATCCAGGCATT
The DNA here is from genome assembly GCF_022605725.1 of Anthonomus grandis grandis. Lineage (NCBI taxonomy): Eukaryota > Metazoa > Arthropoda > Insecta > Coleoptera > Curculionidae > Anthonomus > Anthonomus grandis. Next base: position 7,646,197 of record NC_065563.1, on the reverse strand, counting down.
TTTAAAATATTTATTCTAATGCGGGTTTTACAGATATGACAATGTGTAAAACCCGCATAGAATTGTAATCTTAAAATGTTTAATATGCTGTGTTTTGCATAATAAAAATTAAAGCGTATTCTAATAAAAAATAAAATATCAACTCTAATAAAAATATAATAAAAAATCAGAAATAAAACTCTAATTAGCAAACTTAACAACATATCATTTGTAAATAAAAGTCTCAAATAAACCGCCTTCTTTTGCTAAACAAAAACTTAACCTATCGTAAAAGCTATTTCGCACCTCCAAAAGAGTTTCAGGTAAAATGGAATTGGCACCTTCGACAATTTTATTTCGCAACTCCTCTAAATTTGTTGGCCTACTAAATTCATGCTTGTAAATGGTCTCCTTAAGGTAACCCCACAGATAAAAGTCATTTGGAGACAAATCTGGAGATCTAGGAGGCCATTTAATATCGCCAGTCCCACTAATAAGGCGGTAAGGAAAAGTATTTGTTAAAAATTCTTTTACCCTAGCCGCGTTATGAGCAGGACAGCCATCTTGCTGAAAATAAACCGATCCCAGGTCTACACCAGGTAGGATTTGAATGGCAGGAAGAACTTGGTTTTGCAGCAACTCAAGGTACTTTTGGGCGTTTAAGTGTCATCAATAAAAATGGCCCTATAACATTGTCGCCCAAAATACCTGCCCAAACATTCAATTTCTGAGGATACTGGGTACGAAACTGAAAACTTCTGTGCTCGTTTTCCTGAGACCAATAACGAACAATGGAAGGATTGTGTTTGCCATGTAATGGAAATGAACATTCATCAAAAAGCAGAATATTTTTTTTAAAAATATTCGTTTTCATTTGCCTTCTTCATAATAGTTTCACAAAATTCCATTCTTCGCCAGTGTCAATTGCCTATATGAAATGAATAAAAAATTAAACTACTTTTTTAATCCCAAACAGACAGTGTACAAAAAAAAACAAAGAAGAAGAATGACTTTAACTGTCTGAACATAATGACTGAAAAAAAAAGCCAAAAGGGAAATAAAAAGGAGAAAAACAAACGGAAATGATTACACAATCATAATTAACTCAAAATGAATTAAAACAATATCCAAACTTAAGTATCAGATTGATAAGATGAATGAGACGCCTATAATAAACACAGTTATCACAAGCCTAGTGGACTAGTAAAACCTACCACTGATAGGATAAGATAAAAATGTTAAAAATGGAACGGTTTTGATAGCGTTAGATACGAAACGCAATTCTTGACCTTGGCGAAATTTCATCTAATTCGGAAAACAAAAAAATAACGAAATTAATGCAAATAATAAGTTGGGTGGTGAACCTTGTACTAAATCATGTAATCTTTAGTAAGTATAACGGGTCATATAGATAAGTAGCAAATTTCTAATAATACTGTTTTGTTGTTGAAAAGAGGATTAAGTTGAAGATGATCAAGAATTGGGAATTGAATATAGCAAGATTTATAGCATCTGAATCCGACCCTGTCCTTAAAAATTTCTCTATCTGCCTCTAAGCGAAAACCTATCGTTCTCTCTCTTACCTTGCGCAAATTTTGATTAGCGGATTGGTCCCCTCTAAAAAGGGTTCCGTGCGAAAGAAATCTTATAATACTCGTTTAAGTGATTCGGTTCGCACGTTGACCTACACCGGGAGCAAGAAGGGATATCGGCGGTATCCGGTGGTTAAACAGGGACAGACCGATGACTGATCAAGTACAAGAGTTGCCGAAAAACGAATGCGAATTTTATGCATGGGCTATTTTAGAGGTCAAAACACTCTTATTGCAGACAATCCCAGTTCGTTTTTTGTGTGGGTTGGGTATTTGGAAACTCTTCTTCTTCTTTTTTTTTTGAAAGGTGATGAACTCGATGGATGGCTTTTATATAAATTCATTATATTAAGTGTGTTAGCTTATTATATGAAATCGGCAATCGTTTTTGCTCGACAAAACTATAAATTTATATCGCAATTCAGTCATTGAACCTTTTAGATAAGAGAAACTATAATATATCTAGCAGAATAATCTTTATTTTTTGGAAATATCACACATTTCTATTTTTGCCTACTGATGCTGAAAACGATGATGAAACGTAAGATTAGGGTTTTTTTTTTGATAAACTTCGAGGACAAATATTTAGAAATCTAGCAGTTTAAATTAAATTTAGCCTTACACTATGTATACAGGTTATTGCATAAAGATAGTATAACTACTTTTTTACATATTGGACATTAAAATGTGTCATTAACTTGCAGATCAGATACAATCCATGGACTTCACTAACTTATAGGACTCCGTTAATTATTAAACAATATTTATTAAGAATAAATTTCTAAATATCTGAACCCTCTGGACTATTTCTTATGTGAGGTCTTTAAAGTCATTAGTTTTAAGCTAGACCAGTGGAAAATTTGGAAAAATTGCTTGGTGCAACTCAATTAGAAACAACCTTGTTGTGTTTGAAGGAGTTCGGTACTTGCAACATTATTTCACGAAACTCACGCCTGTTGACAATCAACAAGATTTGATAGATACTGTTTTCATCCATATCTTACTATTGGCACAACCTACTTGATGTATTACTTTTGTATTAGAATGTTACGAAAAGATAATATACAGGATGTCCGAAAAATCCACGATACGCTAAAAACGGGCTCAGGAATTTAAAAAAATATTTAAATTTGATCTATCTCGAGTAATCTTAAAATTATAGGCATTCATAGAAAACCAAAATAAATTGAGAACCCCATTGTTGATCTTTTTACTACTGTGGTTACACATTTTTGAATTTCTTACTAATTTTTTTTAATGTAACCCTTCGATAAACTACGAAACTAAATTCAAACACAACTGTTCACATTTTTAAGAATTTATCAGATTATTGCTCAACTTGGGTCTTTTGACCATCATTTCCCAACTTTAACTAACTGTCCTGGAAGGAAAATTACTTCACTGTTAGGCAAGTGATTTCAAAAGTTGGCACATCTAATCTAGATTTCAACGTGGTAAGATACTTGCTAGATTATTGGTTCAATGGGGATGTATTTTTTAGCCACTTCTCTAAGCTAAGTTAATGATTGTACAGTCAAAATAAATGAAATAAACTTTATTTAAGCCGAATTGTCTGTGTCCATTTCTGATACGACGTTTTAAATTAGATTAGTGTACACTTTTGCTTAATTTTATATTAATTACAATTAAAAAAAAATCGCGATACTTTTTACACGGACTATATAATATTTAGAGATCTAATATAGCTGCTAGTAGCAGAACGTCGTCCCCACTTCATTGCTTATTATATCAGTTACACTGATTTTGAATTATTTTTTTAATTAGAACTGTTAACGACGACGAAACACACCGCGATATGCAATTTATATCGGAGAGCAGCGCGGTCAAAAAAGTTTTTTAAATATTGGACGTTAAAATGAGTGATCAACTTGCCGATTAAACACAGTCCATTGACTCCTTCACTTAAAAATGCGAATATTCCTTAAATTGTTTTAACTCTTAAACAATATTTATTAAGAATATTTATCAATTTTTTTGTAAAGAAAAACCATTTACTACTTAAAAAAAACAGCGGTAGAATATGTAGCAATTTGATAAATACTACCGGAATATTCTAATGTTAAAGGTTCCCTATATTCTTAACTACAGTAGTGATTAGGTGAAGGTACTTTAAAACACAGGAATATAACAGATATCCTTCACAATTAGAAGGGAAAACTAAAATATAAATTTTAATGAAAGAAAGCTGCAATATCTAGAAGCCGTGAGAACTTATTTCAAATATATGTGGCAAACGTAAAAAATGACCTCAAATGCCTGGAATAAAATAAAAATTACGCTAAAAGCCTAAAATAACGTCGAAAATTACTATGAATATCTAGTAGTATTTAGAAAGCGACCTATCCTTAGAAAAAAAAAACACTTCAAATATCTAAAAACCACCAAAAATAACATTAAATGCCTGAAATAAATTTAAATAAATTACTCTAAAAGCCTGAATTAAAAAATAAATTTAAATACCTAGAAGAAACAAACAAGAAAGCATTTAATGTTAATTAAAATTTATAATTACTTTAAAAAAATAGTCGAGAATATCATGAAGAATTAGTCTGAATATCTGAAAAACCTGGAAAATAACATCAAGTGAAAGTTTACTCGAGAAGCCTGGAATATGCAAAAATTACTTGAAATGCGTAACAATTGTAAAAATGCCTGAACAAAAAACTGCTTAAAAATAAGACTTAACTGCTTCAAAATGAGAATATTCTCTAAATTATTTCCTAAATTGGTTAAACTTATTCACACTATTTCTAGAGAATATTTTTCTGAATCCACGCTTTTTATTTCTTAAAGATAGTCCAAGTAGTTCTTTAGATATTGGACTACACTATGTATACATGTTATGGCATAAAGATAGTTCAACTACTTTTTCACATATTAGAAATTAAAATGTGTCATTAACTTGCAGATCAGACACAATCTATGGAGCGTGAAAAATAGGGATATTCCCTAAAGTGGTTCAACTCTTGATTAATATTAATAAAGAATACTTCTCTGAATATAATATCTTTACTTTACAAAGGTAGTTTAAGTAGTCTTGTAAATATTGGTCTTTAAAGTGAATGATAATAATAATAATAATAATAATAATAATAATAATAATAATAATGTCTTTAATAAAATTTACAATTGGTAAATTCTAAATGGCGAAGTTGAAGCTTACTTCCTAGCTTAACCATACAAATCAGCTTAAGGTTAGATATTACAAAGAATTTCAAAATGCAACTTAAATAATTGCATAGTTACAAAGTATTAGGTTCTAACTGCCTATATGCACAACCGATTAACATTACAACGTTTGATAACCACACAAACTTATGAAATTTACAATAAATTAAAGAATAGATATTTAACAACACTCTAGGCTAACAGAGATCAGCATTATAACTGCTTATTTTTCGTTTAAATATAGAAGGTGAAATATATTTTAACTCAGGAGGAATTTTATTATATTGCAGATGAATACAGTGACTACAGCTTCTCTCAAATAAAACAGTTTTATGAAGAGGAGGTGTAATAAAATGCTTATTTCTTAAGTCCAAAACATGAGCGTCATATCTAAACTTAATTTTCTGATAAACGTAATTAGCATATTTTTTAAAGACAATTTTATTAAAGAGAACAAGACTATGTAGTAACCTCCTTTCACTCATATTTAGCCATCTCATCAAGCGTAACTCATTACTCACACTTCTATCAAATTTTCTCATTCCATTAATTAGCCTTACACAACAATTTTGAATGTACTGTATTCTTTTTATAGCACTTATCAAAAGGCAGGGGCCATACAAAACATCACAGTAAGTGAAATGGGATAATACAAGACTGTCACATAAAACTTATTTAGTTCCTTTTTAAGGAGCTGCCTTTGACTATAAAGTAGCTTAAGGTTAATAAAAGCTTTTTTAATACATTGGTCAATGTGCACAGTGAACCTCAACTTAACATCTAAGAAAACTCCAAGATTCCTAGCCACATTACTACAATTTATTAGTTGACCATTCAATTTAATCTGAACAAATTTCTCATATGTGTCTCTGGAATGCATTAGCTTCTAAGATTTTGTTAGGAGGAAAAGATAAATAAACCTGTGTATCGTCGGCATATAGATGGACTTTTGAATATTTGAGACTCTTACACAATTAAGACGTATACAGGGTAAAGAATAGAGGACCAAGAATAGACCCTTGTGGTACTCCGCAAGAGAGATCCATAGCCGAGGATTGCTTCCCATTGAGCTTTACTATCTGAGTTCGACCGGTCAAATAATGCCGAACTAGAGAGCGAGCACTCTCCCCAAAACCTAAGAATTTTAGTATAACCAGTAATAGTAGGTGATTTAACTTATCAAAGGCCTTGGAATAATCAAGTAGAGTCAAGATTGTTAACTCATTACAATCAGCTGACTGTATAATACCGTTAGTTACTTTTAGAAGAGCAGTAGAGCAGCTGAAGTCTTTTCGAAACCCGGACTGAATAACCGGCAAGATATGTTTACGTATGTTCTGATTTGGCTTTCCAATACCCTCTCTAAAACTTTTGAGATGACAGGGAGAATGTTAATAGGCCTAAGGTCGGATAATTCAGTTGGAGAAGGGACTTTTGGAATAGGGATAAGGTATGAGGACTTCCAAGAATCGGGAAAAGTTGAAGATTCAATACAACAATTAACAAGATGCACTAGAAATGGAAGAATATATGGACAGCAGTGGAGCAGCATCGACAAGCCTATACCATCTATCCCAATGGCCTCAGATTTCATTGAGAATAAAGTAGATTTAACTTCTTCAAGCGTTGCTAGCTGAAACTTGAAGTTTCCTACCCCTTCCTTAACATTTAGTAGATAATAAGACAACGTTTCTGGATTAGGCGCGTTGGAAGATACAGCATTTATAAAAAAGGTATTTATGATTTCAGGGTCACCCAAGTGGTCAGGAATGGTGTTTTGAGGCTTGGAATGTATGTTCAGCTGACGTAGTACCTTCCAGTTATTTTGAAGTCACCCTTTTGTAAGGTGTTATTGAGATAGCACTTCTTCTCTATTTCAACAGCCGCTGTCACTTGGTTCCAAAGTTGGCGATAGTGTTCCCAATTTAATTCAGTTTTTTGTGTTTTGTACTTGGACAAGGCCCCATTTCTAAGATAAATAAGATGTTTGATATTATCTGTGATCCAAGGACTCCTTCCTTTAGTAATTCTGGCCGTTTTAAATGGCGCATGTACATTCAAAAGATTAAGTATACAATCATTAAACCTATCAACTTTAGCATTAATATCTTCCATATAAAATATGTCATCTAATCGAGAATTTAATAAATCTTGGTAAAAATTATCATATATAAAATGTTTCAAATCCCTGTAAGTTAATAGGAAGGGTGGAGGTTTGAAACTCATAAGACGTACTTTACATAAAACGACAAAATGATCTGATACCTGAAAATTTGAATCAACACTACTATTCTGTACAAAATTTATGTTTGAGCATATAATCAAATGTAAGAGGGAGCCGTTTCCACTAAGCCAGGCCGAGTGAACTCATTGATAATTTGACTTAAGCTGTATACCTGAAGTAGAGAAAGAAACCATTGCGTGTGGATAGATTCCAAGTTATTTACGTTGATATTAAAATCACCAAGATAGAGGAGATTGTCACACGACAAAAGATATCTACAAATGTTAGTTTCAAACTCAGTCATAAAATCATTTATATTAGTATGACCCGGGGGCCTATAGAGAACACCTATGGTGCTTAGAACACCCTTAGTTTTAAACTGTATCCATATTTGCTCAGAAAAATTGCAGTCAAAATCATTTAAAATAGAATATTTTATAATGATCGACTGACAGATCAGACACAATCCATGGACTCCACAGCTTCAAAATGCGAATATTGCCTAAATTATTTTTTAAATTAATTTTACTATTAACAATATTTATTAGGAATATTTATCAAGTTTTATTTTATTAGAAAAATAAAGTAGAAAATTGTTCCAAATACACAAAAAAATTGCTTAAATTAGTAGGAAGAAACATGAAATGCCTGAGAACTTATTTTAAATATCTGGCAGACATAAAAAATGACCTCAAACGCCTGGACGCCTGGAATAAAATAAAAAACTGGAATAACATGGAACATGATTATGAATATCTAGAAATCTTAAAAAAAGTGAACTATCCCTATAAAAATTAAAATAACTTAAAATATCATAAAGAAACTTAGAATTACCTCAAATATCTGGAAAACACCAAAGATAACATCAAATGCCTGGAATTAAATTAAACAAATTACTTCGACTGCCTGAAACAAAAATTGATTTAAATGCCTGGAAGACATAAACAAGGAAATATTTAAAACCGTTATAAATTTCTTTAAACTTCAATTACTCCAAATATTTAAAAAATACGGAAAATAACATCAAATGTCTACAATCAAATATAAATTTACTTCAGAACCCTAGAATATACAAAAATTACTTTAAATGCCTAGAAATTGTAAAAACCCCTAAAAAACATAAAGTGCAGATCAGACATAGTCATTGGAATTCACTGCTTAAAAATGCGAATGCTTCTTAAATTATTTTCTAAATTGATTTAACTCTTAAATGATATTTATGAAGAATACTTTTCTAAATAATATTCTGTTTGTTTCATAAACATAGTCTAAGTAGTTCTTGAGATATTTAACTTTAGAGTGAGTCAATAGCTTGCAGACCAGCTTTCTTAGACTCTTGAATTCTTAAGCCATATTTATAAAGAATACTTTTCTGAATATCATGTTTTTCACTTCATAAAGATAGTCCAAGTAGTTTTTTAGATATTGCATTTTAAAATAAGTGATCTTGTAGATCAGACGCAGCCATTGGACTTCACTGCTTAAAAATGCAAATACTTCTAAATTGGTCTAACTTTTAAATATTATTTATGAATAATCATTTTCTTAACCTTTAACTACTCGCGCACTTTTTTTTTCACGCTACTACTCACGCGGTGTACTTTGTACACCATTGCATTTTATGGTCTAAATTTGTTTTTGTTTTATTTTATTTACTCTATGAATTATAAATATACGTGTAATAGATAATTGCCTAATTTAAGTGCATATTTTTGGCAAAAAATCAGTATGAAAAAAAATAATATTACACAAAAAGTAAATTCAAAAAATATATTCTAACACGAACACAAAAGGTTATCTATTCACTGCCAGATCCGCCTTCCTTACATTTATGGCATGCATTACGTTATCACTGTCTTTACACACTAATTGATGACAAGTATTGCATTTAATTGATTGTAGTAACTCTATTCTTTTTTCTTCCGCAGATGAAGCATCTTCCTCTGATTTGCTGGGTGGCTCTTCCTCTGCGTCGTTTACTTCAGCTTTTCTATGCCTAGATAGATATTGCAGCTCTTTCAGACAAATGAGGTCTCATCAATGACAGAGAAAGCGATTTTAGAAAAAGTCTTCTGTATTTGTAAGGAGAATAAGGATGAGTAAAATTTGGCTATTGATTCCTGCTATATTTAGTAACTGAAAGAAAAAAGCCAATGGCCATCTCCTTGTTCTTCTTCCAATAGAAAACGTATTGCACATTTTGCCCACTATGTCTACACCCCCCTTTGTGATATTATAATCAAATATAATTTCAGGTTTGTTGGTATCTGGGTCAATGGAAGAGTCGTCGTGCATAGTAGAAATCAAGACAACGCATTTATTTTTTTTTTGGACACTTGAAACTATGGTTACATCCTTTTGAAATCCGAAAATGGATGACCGAACCAATCTATTTTTATTTAGCAAAAACTCTATTGGCAGCTCCCGTTTATTTTTTTTTAGAGTCCCGATAAATGTTATTTTATCTTGTAACAGCTCCAGTGCCAAAGGGTAACTTGAATACCAATTGTCGCAAGTTAAATTCCGGTTACTTCCTTTCGGTTCTTCCAACAATCGGAGAACTATTGCAGTTGGTGAGTTTAATTGATTGTATTGATCGTCTGGTTGTTTTCCACAGTAAAGCTCTAATTTACTGACCTAAAATGTTTTAGCATCACAAAGCAAAAATACCTTCAACCCATGTTTGGCAGGTTTGTTGGGTATGTACTGGACAAAGCTGCACCTGCCTCTAAATGGAATCAACATTTCATCTATGGTCATAAATTCACCAAGAGAGTAGTTTTTTCCTGAATTATAAACAAATTTGTCCAAAATAAATCGCCCGGGGCCAGCTTATCGGTTTTTTTCCTTTCGTTCCTTGTTCCTTTGTCATTGAATCTCATATTTGCAAGCAAAAAAAGAAATCTTTGATTATTCGTGCAAGCTCGAAATATTTCTGATCGGTTTCCGGAGAAAGCACTCATCCCATCAGATATGTCACGGGCGCATTGCTTTGGCCCTGGTAGTATTTTTATTATATTTTTGCTTTTGGGTTTAGTAGATTTACACATAGGGTAACTTTTATAACAAATAGTTGTTTTATCCTCTCCAACATACTGACCTTCTCTGTTGGCCACTAACACGGAGAGAGGAACATCTTCGGACCCTGACCTTTGATCATCTTCCACTTTATCTTGTTCTTCTTGCTCGCTTGTGTTTATCTTCCTCTATATCTTCATTTTCATTAGATATGTAACCTTCCCCGCCAATTTATTCTTCGGAATCCGTATCACATATAACCTGGGCCACAGCTTCCAATTTATTTTGGGTTAAACTTTTCGGATTTTTTGTCTTTATTCGATGCCTGAAAATAAAAAATATATGAATTAAATATACAAACGTGTATGGTGGTAGGTACCTTCGTGGCACCAACAGAGGTAATCTTGTACTCCCACTTAGATTTTTACTTTCAAACTACATACCTATCTTTCAACTTATTTAAATGTTTATTTAATCACACTCAAAACAAATCCATTACTAATAATATTTACATATGCACACACTTCAAAATAAACGATTTTTTGTTGAAAAACTAAAAAATATATTATTTTAATGTACTTACATAATTACTTGTGTTGGTGTGTTCTGTACACCATAATGAACTTCTCGGGATATTCGACCTTCTACTTAGGCGATCAAAACCGTATTGGCACTGCATTTGGAAGACACATCGAGCGAAGCATAGCTAGCTCGGTGACGTTGAAAAAGTTATCGTAGGGAATCGGCAGCGGTTGGCGCTAATTTGGTGTATTTTTTACAGCAGTGCGAGCAGTTAAAGGTTAATATCATATTTTTGTATCATAAAAATAGTCCAAGCAGTTTTTTAAATATTGGACTTTAAAGTGAGAGATCCACTTGCAGATCAGGCATAGTCAATGGACTCCACTGCTTAAACATGCAAATATTACTGAAATTATTTCCTAAACTGGTTTAACTCTTAAACAATATTTCCAAATAATATGCTTGTCACTTCATAAAAATAGTCCAAGTAGTTATTTAGATATTGGACTTTAAAGTAAGTGACTAACTTGAAGATAAGACAAAGTCCATAACATGATTTCAAAACATGTATAACTTTTAAACAATATGAAGAGCATACGGGAAAAACGATGAAAGTCCATTTTTTCACAAATTGATTCTTATACATCAAATGTTTCTTTTTAAAGTGATGCATCTTTTGGTACCTAAATAAACGGGAATATCGATGCCAGTGACAGAAACATGCATTTAAATATATCGCATATTCGGGAAAAACGATGAAAGTCCATGCGTAATTTGAAATAATGATGAAAGTCCACTTATCAGCCGTTAGAAACAACGGACTTCCGTCAGTTCTGAATCAGCTGTTACATAGACGTGTTGTTTCTTGTGTGAATAAATTAATGTGGTTAGTTGTGCTAAATAATTAATAAGTATTCCTGTTCCTGTGCTATGGATACACAAACAAAAAACCGTAAAAGACATGGAAGAATGGTGAATGTTACGAAGAAATTAAGGGTGCATAACCGTGAAACTGGACCTGATTGTCAGTGCAAACGTTACAAGTGTTTTTCAAGGATTAGTGATAGTAATAGAAAAGAAATTCTTAAAATGTTTAATAACTTTGAAGCCTTCGACGAACAGAACTCCTATTTAGCTGGTCTAATAATAGACTTGCTGAAGCTCAAGTACCCAAGTTTAACGACGCTTCATATACTTACATAATAAGATGTAATTTAGAGGACAATGAGAATAAGATTGACATTCAGGTATGTTATAAGGCATTTATCTCGTTGCACGGAATCACTCCCCGCAGAATACAAACAATTCAGACTAATTTGAAATATGGTGGGGGAGCCCCCAAGGATGCCAGGGGCGGTCACGAAAACAGACCACATAAACTGTCAGAGGCTACGATTACTAAGGTATGTGAGCATATTTTATCATTTAAAGGCAGATCTAGCCATTACAGCATAGCTAAAGCCCAAAAGACATACCTTTCTGAGGAACTTAATGTTTCTAAAATGTATGACCTATTTAAAACTAAGTATCCAGAGGTCAAAATATCCTACAATCAATAAATGAAAAATTTAATATTAGCTTTGGTTACCTACGCTCGGACACTTACTCTGAGTGTGATGAAATAACTGTGAAAATAAAAAATCTAGAGTCAAAGTTGTCTAAGGCAAACGAACACGACAAGAAATTGGTTTTGAGTAAACTGAAAAAACTTGAAACAGAAAAAAAATACGCCTTGCTAGAGCTACCACATTTCATGATAGAAAAAGAACATCTAAAAAATCCGCAAGACAACAAGCAGACTTGGAATCAATTTGTATGGATTACTCAACAAATTTGCCAATCTCTAACATTTCAACCAATGATGTATGTATATTATAGCCGGAAACTGTCACTTTACTTGTTTAATTTTCATGTTCTCTTAAATCAGCAAAGCGTATTCTATGCATACAGTGAAGTAATAGGAAGAAAAGGAAGTGACAACGTCTGTTCCCTTCTACATTATTATATTTACAACTACTTACCTGCTAACATTAAATGCCTTCAGATTTTTTGTGATTCTTGCGGAGGGCAGAATAAAAATTATTCTGTTTTTCGATTTGGATCATATCATATACTATGAAAGAAGGTTGGAAGAGGTTCAGATGACGTTTCCGATACGTGGCCACTCATACATGAAGTGTGACAAAGATTTTGGTTTGGCAAAAACAGAAACTCCTTCCGATTGGATTGATGTCCTACGATCATCTAGGCTTAAACCAGCTCCGTTTCATGTAGAAGACACAAATCAACAATATTTTCGCTGTTGGGGGAAACACTTAGGACTGCTTTATAGAAAAAAAATTCCTTTTCCTTGCAGGTCTATAAGGAATAAGGAAATAAAATTTTCTATTGACCATCCAAGACTAGCTTATTATCGCGTTTCATACAATGGTTTATGGGAATCAGCTGATATTGTTGGAAAACCTTTCACATCAAATCAAGGTGGTGAATTTAGACTTCCGGATCATCTATATCAAGGTAGGAAATTTTTAAAGGTAAACCAATATTATAGAAAAATGTATATTCCTCTTTTAGATTTATTGCCGTTGTCTAAAGAAAAATATGCAGATATTACAAAGTTACCGAAATACTGTAGCGAAAAGTCGCAGCAATTCCTATTAAATTTACCCCATAAATGATTTATTTTGGACTTGGGAGGCGAATTTAGGCTCCTAGATTAATTAATCAAGGTATGACTTTAAAAAAAAAAGGAAGATTAAAATCAAATTTAATGTTGTATTATTTTTAGGTTCAGCAAGTACCTTGTCTATGGAAAAATTACATTAAAATATCACCGAGTTCAATAAGTACAAAATTTACCGCTTCAATAAAAAACATTAATATAAGTTAGAATAAGTTATCACAAAAATGTATCTATGTTGCCATTAAATTTAATACAGAACAACCGGACTTTCATAATTTTTCCCATTAAAAACAGGTAAATACATTGCATTTTAAGGAATATCTTCAGTTCGGCAGATCTTAAGGCTTAAAAACTATGTTTACATGAATAATAGAATATAAAGTTAAGTTAATATGTTTATTATTTGGTAAAAATACATAACAGACTTGCTAATAATGCAAATTTTGATTAAAAAACGCTTTTTTGGACATTTCTTATTTTTGGACATTCATCGTTTTTCCCATGTGTTCTTCATATTATAAAAAATATTTTTTTAAGTACCATACTTTTCACTTCATAAAGATAGTACAAGTAGTTCTTTAGATATTGGATTTCAAATTGAGTCATTAACTTGCAGACAGTTCATGGACTCCACTGCTTCAAAATGCAACTGTTCCCGAAATAACTTCCTAAACTGGTTTACCTCTTAAATAATATTTCCTTATAATAATTTACTTAATATTATGTTTTTCACTTCATAGAGATAATCCAAGTAGTTCTTTAGATATTGGACTTTAAATTAAGTGACTAATTTGCAGATAAGACATAGTATTTAGTCCACTACTTAAAAAATGCGAATAGTTTTTAAATTATTCCTTAAGTTGCTTTAACTTTTAAATACTTTCTTTAAAGAAAACTTCTGTAAATATCATGTTTTTTATTTCATAAAGATAAGTCAAGTAGTTTTTTCGATACTGCAATTTAAAGTAAGTGATCAACTTGCAGATAAGACATAGTCCATAAGTTCCACTGCTTAAAAATGCGATTATGCCTTAAATTATTTCTAAAACGGGTATAACTTTTAAACAATATTTAAAAAGAATACTTTTCTGAATACCATATATTTCACTTCATAAAGATAGCCCAAGTAGTTTTTTAGATATTGGACTTCAAATTAAGACATGAACTTGCAGACAGTTCATTCACTCCACTCCATTCCTTAAAAATACGCATATTTCTTAAATTATTCTTTAAGTTGGTTTAACTCATAATCCTTATTTCTAAAGAATACTTTTCTAAATATTATATTTTTGCATCATAAAGGTAGCTCAAACAGGAACACAGGTCCATGGACTCTACTGCTTAAAAATGCAACTGTTTCTAAAATTATTTCCTAAACTGGCTTAACTCTTAAACAATATTTCCAAATAATAATTTATTAAATATTATACTTTTCACTTTATAGAGATAATCCAAGTAGCGTTTTCGATATTGGAATTTAAAGTAAGTGATCAACTTGCAGATCAGACACAGTCCATTGTCTCCACTACTTTAAAGTGCAAATATTCCTTAAATTATTTCCAAAACGGTTATAACTTTTAAACAATATTTAAAAAGAATACTTTTCTGAATACCATATATTTCACTTCATAAAGATAGCCCAAGTAGTTTTTTAGATATTGGACTTCAAAGTGAGTCATTAACTTGCAGACAGTTCATGCACTCCACTGCTTAAAAATACGAATATTTCTTAAATTATTCTTTAAGTTGGTTTTCCTAAGCATTATTTCTAAAGTATACTTTTCTAGATATCATATTTTTTATTACATAAAGATAGTCAAAGTAGCTTTTTAGATATTGGATTTTAACTGCTTAAAAATGGGTATATTTCCTTAAATTATTTAATTCCTAAATCTTAAACAATATTTATTAACAATACTTTTATAAATATTATTGCTTATTAAAACAGTTCAAAAAGTTTTTTAAATATTGGACTTTAAAGTGAGCGAACTTGCACATTAGACTCCGTCATTGGAATCCCCTGATTAAAAATCAAATATTGTTATTTTAACTGATTTAAACCTTAAACATAATTTATAAAGAATACTTTTTGGAATATCATGCTTCATGTTTCATAAAGACAGCTAAAATAGTTTTTTTGATACTGAACTTTAAAACCAAACACCTTAAAGATCAGATGTCTTCTTTAAACTTTACCCCACAAAAACGTAAATATTTACAAAATTATTTCTCGAACTAATTTGAACCCCTCATAAAGATTATATAGAACACTGTTTTGGATAGTCCAATTAGTTTTTCCAATATTTCAAGAATATACAGGGTGATTTTTAAGTTGATACTTTTTTTTAACTGTGTATAGAAATCGGTAAAATATACATTTTTTTTAAATAACTTTTTTCGATACACTCAAAAACAAGGGACATACAGAATAAAAAAAAATGAATATGGGTTTGTTTTTCATCGTCTGTTTATGTTTAGTTTTTGCTCGAATTTTTGTATTATCGATCACGAATTGTACCGATCAGTTAGTCTTAGACACTTTTAGTTTATTGTTGTTAATTTTAAATTTGCAAATCTTAAAAATGGCACATCGTTATGAAAACAATGAACTTGTGGATATGTTGCTTATTTATGGAGAGTGTCTTCAATGTGCTGCTGCTGCTTCGGTATTATACGCAGACCACTTTCTTTTGCGGAATCATCCTACGCCCAGAAGTTTCATAAATCTTATTCAACGGGCTAGGGATACCGGCGATTTACGGGAACATCGTAGAGGGCATGCACAAAATGTTCATAGGGAAGAACAAATTTTAAATCTCATCGAAGAAGATCCAACAACAAGTACTCGAGTTGTTGCAGGGCAGGTCGGATTAAGTCAAACAAAAGTATGGACAACATTGCGCGAGAATCAATTTAATCCCTTTCACGTTCAACGAGTCCAAGCGCTACTGCCTGAAGACTTCCCCCGCAGAGTTCAGTTTTGTGAATGGTTCCTACAACTACATGAAAATGATTGACATTTTTCGAACAAAATTTTAGCCATGGACGAGGCAACATTCACCCGAAACGGAATTAAAAATTTTCGAAATACGCATGTTTGGTCTGTTGATAATCCCCATGCAATTCGCAGAACCAATTTTCAACACCGCTTTTATGCTAATGTGTGGGCAGGAATTGTGAAGGGGATACTTGTTGGACCATTTATCTTACCAGACCGTTTGACGTGCGATGTTTATTTAGACTTTTTTGCAAAATAATCTGCCTGTTCTGTTAGAAGACGTGCCACTGAACATCAGGCAAGCTATGTGGCTCCTACAGGATGGAGCACCTGCCAATTTTAGACGAGAAGTAAGCGAATTTTTGGACATAAGTTACCCAAATCGGTGGATTGGCCGAAATGGACTAGTTGCATGGCTACCAAGGTCGCCAGACCTAAATCCATGTGACTTTTTCTTGTGGGGGTATATGAAAAGTTTAGTTTTCAAGACGCCTATCGACACACAAGAAGAACTAATATCAAGTATTGAGCAGGCTGCGGCAACAGTTAGACAAAACCGATTTCTCTATTGCGTGCCGTTACGGAACAGTGGTTACGTCGAGCAAATCGTTGTGTTGAAGTTAATGGTGACAACTTTGAACAACTTTTTTAAATTAGAGAGGACCGTATTGGACTCATTTTATAACATTTTGGCAATGCAATTTTTTTATTTTTCGGTTTTTTGAATAAAGTTATTTGAAAAAAATGTTTCAACAGTATCAACTTAAAAATCACCCTGTATATCCTCCACTACTTAGAATAATAACAAAAAAATAGAATTAGAATAAAACCTATAGGGGGCACGACGTTTTCAGTGGTACCAAACGATTCAAAAGATTCCAGGTATTCTAAAAGTGTCGAAAAACCAAAAGTTTTTCCAGAAAAAAATTATTAGGTAATTCAGCACCTTGATTTAGTTGGGTCCATAATGTTACAGGCCCAGTGGTACCAAGATTCAGAAGGATTGAAATAATCTGAAAATTTTCCAAAAATGCCCCTGTGCTTTGTCTCTTTAACCCCACTGTTTTAATTGTTTTGTACTAAGTTGACCTTAAGAAGTGCATTTTAAAGGATTATATCTCTTTGTTGCCTACTAAGAAATGCCGTGATAAAAACTAAAAAAAAAACACACACACACATTTGTCTCATAATCAGGCGAGGAGACGTCCGATACCAATAGAAACACTTTTAAACGTGATTATAAATATTATTATTGCGAGCAAATAAATAAACTAAAAAATAATATTTTTTTGTTTGCGCATTTCTTAGAGATGTCCCCGTGACCTCCAAAGATTAAAAGTGTTATTTTTCTGTTTGAGACAGATCATGTACTATAAAATGCACACAATCTATTCCAAGATATTTATATCCTCACGATGACCCCGAAAGGTTAATAATTTAGTTTCTTAGAGCGTATTTAATCAGTGTATTCGTATGGCATACGTGTTAGGTACCTTTAAATTCAAATTAATTTGAATTTTATCATTGTGGAAAAATTCTCTATTAATTCGTCTTGATGTAAGTTTTTTATTATTTTTAAAGCCTTAATATCATTTTTTTAAGTAGTGGCCAATTATGATCTGATCGTTATTCAAATATATTTTTGTTGTTTCCTTGCCAATATTTTTTACATAGAAAAATATAAAAAAAAAAAAAAAAATTAATATTAATCCATCTAGATTTAAATTTTACCATAAAAAAAAATGAATACCAATTTTTAACTGTAAATTGAAATCACAAATTACTTTTTTATCTGAATGGAAAAAATCAACTGTATAGTATAGAATTTTGTATAGAACATTACGCATAAAATATTTCGAAGGTTTTCCGAAAAAACCAAAACTGCCCAAATATATGGGGTGTTCCATTTAAAATAAAAATCTAAGCACCCTGTATATGTAAAAATCAAAGTAATAATATAATATCTTAAGAGAGTGACGCCAAAAAACTAACTTTTTTGTCATAATTTGCAGATTCCGAAAAAAAAGGATAGGCCCTTAACAGTCGCACTGGAACCCTAACAGTGTACCCGGAGAATATGGAAGAAGGGGGTTAGGAACCTGAAACCAGAAATCCAACGACCGACGTCTTGCTATAGAATCTAGAAAAAAAACAACCAAAACTACTAATAAACCATTTTGAAGATAGAAGTACCATTATTTTCTTCCGTACTACTACTTTCCTCATCTGATTCCTCATCCATAATTTCTTCAAAAGATCCATGCTGCTCTGATTGAATATTTGAAGCTAAAAGAATATAAAAAATATAGAATATAAACGCAGTAAAATATTTGCCACAACGCGCTACGTTTTTATGATTTTTTGAAACTAGTTATTTAATTACTTATTTATAATATATGTTACTTACTAGATTGAGATTTATAATATACAGGGTGTTCCGTTGATCATATTACAAACTTCTAGGGCAGATAGAAAACGTCAAAAGAAAAACAAAAGTTCATATAAACATGGGTCCGGAAAAGCTTCCTCAGGGAGCTAAAGCTCTTTGAAAATAACCTTTAAAAACTAGTTTTTTTTTTAATAGCTCCAGAACTACTTTAGTTACCGCAACCAATTTTGGGAGGTAAATTATTGTTAGTACGTTTATTCTTTTGAACCTACTAAATAAAAAAAATATTTACCAGGGGCTTCAGAATCAGGGGGGTATTTGGTAAATTTAGGCCCATTTCTTTAAGACTTTAATTTCTGCCCATTTGGGCATTAGATTAGGATGTTCCTATGCTTTTACATAAAAAAGGTGCTCTTAGTAAAAGTCGGTAAATTTCACCGTTTTTGTGGAAATTGACTAAAACCAAACTAAGATACAGCACCTGAATTAATTATTTTAATAATAATAATAATGCTAATTCATTGCCACTGTCCCAGCTCACACACTTTTTGAAAGGATCAATCAACGGCTCAGAGAGACTGGCTCCGTTAAAATAAAACGCCAAGATAATGGCGCGCAAAGGAACATCCGAATCCCGGATTTTGAGGAAGAAGTGCTTCAGCTATTTGAAGATAATCTATCAGTAAGTACTCGAGCAGTAACTGATGCGATGCATATAAATCATGTTAGGGTCTGGAACGTTGTTAATGAGCAGCTTCTTCGGCCCTACCACCTGCAAAAGGTGCAATCATTAGGACCCAATGATTTTATGCCCCGCGTGAATTTTTGCCAGTGGTTTCTTGACCGGTGTACAGAAGAACCTCAATTTTCAAAATATGTCCTTTTTACTGACCAGGCTTTATTATGATAAATGCACGTTCTTTCTCCCACACGAATAACTTCTTCATCTGCAACTACAATTGACTATTTCTGTACAAATTTTGATGACGTTTTATGCACAGTACTCCCATATCGGGTATTTCCGACTATGAAGCTATTCTTGCTAAAATGCCATATAATACTGTATTATCCTCATCTCATTATATGGGAAGAATTTTCAGCAGGAGAAATTTCAATGCTTTTTCTGCTGCTACAGCTTCGGTAAATTGGTATGCACTTGAAACGGCTTCTGACCCACTTACTTTATTTTTTCAAGTTCTGTGTAATAAGATCAATCAGTGCTTTCCTAAAATGAGGCTTAAAACTAAGAAACGAAAACTATGGGTTACAAGAGGCCTTAGAATTTCCGCTAATAACCTCCGTTTTTTTACTAAATTGTGCAAATATACCACAAATGAAAATATCCTTGTATATCATCAGAAATACCGTAGTCTGTACAGAAAGACAATTAAAGCAGCAAAATCTAACTATTATAGGGATCGCTTAAATATGTCATCAAACAGGCAAAGAGAGTGTTGGTCGATTTTAAATGATTTTAGACATTGTCATAGAAAAGTATCTGAACCGGAGTTAAGACCTGACATTTTAAACGACTATTATTGTGATATACCTAATATCTTGCTCAAGAGCATTCGTAGTAACATTGATCCCATACACTATCTTCAACAAGTATCGGTTGAACATTCATTTTTCTTTCATCCTGTCGACCTTACCGAAGTAAAAAATGAAATCAAACGCCTAAAAAACCATAAATCAACTGGAGCTGATGGGATATCTTCGAGGTTGTTACTCTTTTTGCCTAATTCACCCTTAAATGCTTTAGTTTCTGCCATAAACAATTCTTTACATATTGCCATTTTTCTTTCATGTTTAAAAGAGGCAGTGGTTATCCCTCTTCATAATGGTGGACATTTGGATCAGCCTTGTAATTTCCGTCCCATTTCTATTTTGTCTACCCTCTTTAAGATAGTTGAAAAACTTGCAAAAAGCAGAATTTTGTCCTTTTTACATCATAATGGCATTTTGTCTAGTTTGGATTTCAAGCCGGTAAAGGGACTCATGATGCTGTTTTTAGCTTTTTGGAGAGCGTCTATGTATCCTTGAATTCTGGAGAGTCATCGGCGGCAGTGTTTTGTGATCTATCCAAAGCATTTGACTGTGTGGATCGTGGAATACTTTTATCTAAGCTCGATAAATATGGTTTTAGGGGCGTAGCGTTGCGTTGGCTTGAGTCCTATTTATCAAATCATACTCAGAAGGTTACAGTGCCTGGCCGATTGTCTGCTTCTAGATCCCTAAAATGCGACGTTCCCCAGAGTTCAGTGTTGGGACCACTGTTATTTTTACTGTATGTGGATGACTTGACTTCATTGAAACTGCAGGGCAAGGTGGTTCAGTTTGCTGATGATACCACCATACTATGGAGCCATAAAAAATCTGGTTATATTAAGACTTGTATCCTTGAAGACCTTCAGATTTTATTAGGGTGGTGTGCTTCCAACAGGCTCGTGTTTAATGTAAGAAAGACGTCTATTATGGGGTTTAAGTGCGATGTTCAAGGTCTGATGTTTGACGAAAATTCCGTCTTGCAGAATAAAGAGTGCTGCAAGTTCCTAGAAATTACCATTGATGGTTGCCTTCGGTTTGAAGATCATATTTTACATTTAGCTGGGTAATTATCTTCTGGATGTTTTGCAGTAAGAATGGCAAAACAAGAGCTGGGAGGGGTGGTTGCACGTTCAGTGTACTTTTCACTTATTGAATCTCATATTTGGTATGGCTTGCGTTTTTGGGGTTTAACCAATAAGGGGCTACTTAACATTGTCTTTGTTATTCAAAAAAAAGTAGCTAGATACCTGTGTTCTGCTAAGTTAAGAAATTCTTGCAAACCCCTCTTCATTTCTGAAAAGATCCTAACTCTTTTTTCACTCTTTATCTTAAAAACAGCTGCTCTTATTCACAAAATGCCCAAACTACCCTCTGACACTGGCCATTTGACTCGTCGTGTAAATGATGTTCCCCTACCTATTCCTACGTCTTCCCTTACCAAAAACTCATTAATTTACATAAGTAAAAAATTTTACAATCATGTTTCTCTATGTGTTATTCATATATTGGATGTTAAGAAATTTAAAAGAGAATTAAAGACGCTTTTATTGGCTAAGGCATATTATAACCTGGATGACTTTTTTAATGATAGGTTTTAACCTTGGACATGTTGGAAATTTTTTTTTCCTTTTTTCTTCTCTAGTATTGTCAACCAGTTTACCTTTATTTGGTAATTGATTGTTTTATTTAGTTATCTTTAATTCAAGTATGTTCAAAAAGTTTTGTCTTCTTGTGTTTAATTTTGTTCATTGTTTTGTCAATTTTTGAAATTGTATTTTTGTTTTGTTTTTTAGCTTAAAAGATGCTTGTACACAAGATTATTCTTACGTAATATAGCACATTTTCTTTTTTCTAGATAATGAGATATTTTGCGTATTTTGACAAAAGCGATTCTGCTGTTCACCTTGATCGTATTCTTTATCTGAACTTTCAAATCTGGATTCTCAGCATAAAGAGCTTCTTCCAATTCGCGATCAGTCAAATATCTTCCACTAATATCAAAATGAAACAGTTAGAAACTATAAAAAAACTGCATCATCACTGAGTAACTACACAACAACTGTAACGATACTACTGGTAAATAGTCGCCACACTCGGGCACATCGGTATTTTTACAAAGGCGTGGGCATGTGGATTGTACTATGCATTATAAAAACGTACGCCGAAGGTTAAACATTTTACCATTACTAACAAATGTTATGTCTATGAGTTAAAAAAATACACAGTTTAAAAGTCCTAAAATATTTTTGGATAGAAATTAAAAACAGCTAAGGAATGCTAAAAAAAATAGGGGAGGTCAGTCACTGGCCCCCCGTTCCAGGTTAATATACGGGCTACTCAGTACAGAGTCATCCATCGAGG
This sequence comes from Anthonomus grandis grandis, assembly GCF_022605725.1. Classification (NCBI taxonomy): domain Eukaryota; kingdom Metazoa; phylum Arthropoda; class Insecta; order Coleoptera; family Curculionidae; genus Anthonomus; species Anthonomus grandis. The sequence goes on along the minus strand of NC_065563.1, from coordinate 7,623,694 downwards.
ACGATACAAGTACATTTTCTGACTTTATAATAAGCCAAAAAGAACATTTGTATTTAAACTTAAAGGGGTTAACTAGTGCATTTAAATAATATAATATATGACCACGAATATAACATATAACAATGCAAAATATATTTTTAGGAAAATATGTTTGTGGCATACTCTTTTTTTTTCTTTTTTATGTGGCTATTGTAGACTTTAAATAGAACCTAGTTTAACTAAACTTGCACTGCAACAATATATGAACTATGTTCAACGAAGAACTGCAGTTTAGTAAAATTTAAGTGGAACCACTGCTTGTACAACCGGGCCTTAAACTGACTCTTTTATTTTTGCAAAGAGTTTATAATAAACTTATATGGTTTTCTTATAAACTTGTCTTGATTGAAATCTGATCATACATTTTCAATTTTAATCACAAGAAATTATCAACTCTCCATCTCATTTCACTGACTGGTACTTAACCAGTTACAATAATCTAGGTGACATACCTTTGGCCTCTAAAGAGGCCTTCGACACCATTTGCGACTTTTATTTTTTATTAAAACAAATATGATACTGTGATATATTAACCCACTAAATCCTCCGAAAAATTCCAAGGCAGTAGCGTAAATGAAGCGGTGCTCCAAAAAACCAGATGTTCTATCCGGGGATAATAAAATTTTCCTTTACGCAAATTTCATAAAACTCCGCCCGGATCTCCCTAATGAAAGTGAAAAACCCAAGGGCAAAAACCCCCCAGCGCGTACCCCCGCCCGCCTCCTCCTCGCCCCCAACCGCCCTCCGAACCACCCCAACGCGGCGGCCAGAGGCGGCTTTGCGAAAGTGAAAATGATCGGATATTTTCAAATTTCCGGGGTTTCCCTTTCTGGCATCACGTGCGACCCTCGAGCGAGTGGGAGGAGGGGGGAAAGTGGGGTCGCCTGGTTTTTTTCCTATTTTTAAAAACTGTTCGATGGTGGTTTTTTCCAGTTCGCTTTAGATTCCATTTATACAGAAATATTCCATTGAACATATGCCAAAACACTACTGAAGAAATATCGCAGAAACGTACTTCGGGACACCAGGACCGATCAATAAATAAAAGAAATTACAAAAAACAACGTACTTTAATGAAGCCAATCGTTTTTTCCTTAATCCGTCCCTGCCTCCACGCACTTTTCCTTCTCATTTTCTTTGCATTTCCCGGGGCGCGCTTAGTTTTAAAACTTAAATTTTCGTACGGGGTAGAGAAGAATTTCTTAGTTACAATGGGATCGATAGAGCTAGAAGGTATACGCAGAACGAACTACATTTTAAAACTTTTCTTAACAGGGCGAATGAGGGTGGGAAGGGGGAAGGGGATGGAAGCGAGGATGTAATTCTCCGGATATAAATTGGAAGAAAATGCCAACCACCGTTAATGTGCTGGTTCTAGTGAAAGTACAGATGGGGCTTTAGGGTGAATTTATCTATATAGACTTCTCTAAGGCGTTTGATAAGGAAATATTAGATTTTTTATTTCATTCATTGACTCATATAAATCTGAGCTGCATAAGTGATCGCTGTTGTGATAACGTGAATTAAGGAGGCTGTCATTTCAGTAGAGCTTGAGTTATTTTATAAATCATGTGATATTAGTAAAAAGGAAAAGTATTATCATTAAAAGGGATCATAAGATTGGATCAATCGCTCTTTCAACAACTTCATTTAAAAATACTAGAAACTGGAATTTATTGAAATAATTAGGATAGAGGGCATTATCAGTTGAAGCATTAATAATGAAGCTTTCTCAAAAACTTTTCATGAAATTTCAGAAAATTGAGATTTTAGAAACTAATGAAGCATTATCATCTGAAGTATCAATAATGAAGCTTTCTCAACAAATTAATTTTAAATTCCTCGAAATCGAATTTTCCTGAAGTATTAGAGAACAATGTCGTATCATCTGAAGCATTAATGATGAAGCTTTCTTAACAAATTCATTAAAAATTCCTGGAAACTGGAAAGTTTTTGAAGTAATGAAGAAGTAGGTCATTAATATTTAAAGCATCAGTTATAAAGCTTTTTTAACAGACTTGTATATAAAAATTAATAGAAATAAATACAAAACTTATGAGGACATCAAAAGTGATTTTTAATTAGAAGGCGTTCTATAGTACCTCAGACTTGTTTCGAATTTTATATCTAGTATTCATGTTTTAATGTCTGTATCATTTTTTGACTTAAATTTTTGTACACTTAGCATGTAATATATTTTTGTACTGTCTGTAACTGGGACCTTATGAATTAATGACAATCACGGGCATTATCATCTGAAGCATCAATAATGAAGCTCTCTCAACAACTTCACTTTAATTTTCTGGAAACTGAAATTTTCTGAAGTAATAAAGAGAAATGCTTTATCATGTCAAGCACCCGTAATGGTGGTTTTTTTTAATAAAATTACTTCTAACTTCGGGAAACTGGGATTTTTTTAAGTAATGATACATAATGTGTCATTATCTGAAACATCAATAAGGAGACTTTTCAATAACTTTACCTAAACATTTCTGGAAACTGGAATTTTATCATACGTGCAATATCAATAATAGGGCTTTCTCAACAAATTTATTTTAAATTTACGACAATTTTCTAATGTAATAAAAAACAGTGGCTCTTTATCTAAAGTACAAGTGATGAAGCAACTTTTAAACAAAATCACATCAAACTCTTGGAAACTAAGATTTTTTAAAGTAATGACGAGTAATGTCTCATCATCTGAAATATCAATGATGAAGCCTTTTGATATCCCTGGTTATGTACTAATTTCCAAATTTTCACGCAAGCAATATACACATGGTGGTACTCTTATTATGTTAGAGAAAGCTTTTTTAACTAAATTTGTGTTTATTACTATTGAAAGATTTGATCATCTATTGATTGAAAAGGTGTGCGAGTTTTCTATTGTATTTAGCAGTAAGTTAAATTTGTATATTTTAGAATTGTATCGATCTCCATCTGGTAATTTAGATTTGTTTTTAGAAAAGTTGGAGATCTTCTTAATTAAAATTTCGGTTAATGCGATGTTGATTTTGACTGCCAATCTTAATGTAAATTTTTTAGACAAATCTAATGGATCAAATCGAATGCTTTTTAATCTGTTAAACTCATTTAATTTTAAGATGCACGTGGATCAGCTAACCCGGATTTCAGCATTTTCTTCCTCATGAGGCAATAGTGGGATTAGTAAAGCTTAATAGTGCAGCTAATGAGAATAAGTTTGGACGCAATAGACTTTATACTAGAGCTAATTTCCGCAAATTCTCTTGCAATATGTCAAGTTGGAATAACGTATTGACTACTGTTAACCCACTGCATAGCTTTCATCAAATAGTATTAAACCATTTTAACACTGCTTTTCCTGTTGTCAATATTAAGAAACGAAATAAAAAACCTTGATATACTAAGGGTTTACGAGTATCTGAGAAAAATATGCGCTCCTTTTTTTACATTAGGAATTACGCTATGAACAATGCAACATTTTTAAATTATTATAACAGATACCGCAAGATTTACAGAAACTCAATCAAAATGGCTAAGTGGACCTACTTTCAAAGGAGGATAAATAATTCCTTTAACAGAGCAAAAGAGTCTTGGAAGATTTTAAATGAGCTAAGGGGCACCAAGTACCTTAGATTCCAATGTCCTCAATTCCTTTTACTATGATATTACTAGTAACCTTGCAGCCAATCTCTCACAAAAAATAGATCCCAGGAGCTATTTCAGCAATGTGGTAGTAGCCGAATTTTTCTTTTTTACCCCCACAAGTGTAGAAGAGCTTAAACAGTTAATGGTTAATATTAAGAATAAGAGTTCATCAGGTTGGGATGGGCTTTCTCTCAAAATATTTTCTGCTTTACTTCTTGTTGCTTTGCAAGTCTTGGCCGAGTCAATTAACTTTTCATTTATGTCTGGAGTTTTCCCAAAGTGCTTAAAAAGAGCAATGATTGTTCCTCTTTACAAGGGTGGCGATCGCGACTGTCCTTCTAACTTTAGACCTATAGCGTTATTGCCTACTTTAGCCAAAATAGTGGAACGGCTCGTTAAGGTGAGGATGGTTTCATTTTTAAATAGGTTTGGCCTATTGAGTTTTCAGCAGTTTGGCTTACGTGAGTCTGTGAGCACAAATGATGCTATCTTTAGCTTTCTAGAGCACCTGTACAACCGACTGAATGTTGGTGAAGTTGCAGCAGCGGTATTCTGTGACTTGTCCAAGGCATTTGACTGCGTGAGTCACAGAGTGCTGCTAATGAAACTGGAGTTTCATGATTTCTATGTTTTCAGAGGAACTGCCCTTGAGTGGTTTCGTTCCTACTTATCAAATCGTGTCCAGGCTGTCAAATTTAATGGTGGTATCTCTAAGGAACTTAATATAAATGTGGGTGTTCCGCAAGGAACAGTACTTGGTCCTTTACTTTTTCTCATTTATGTGAACGATCTGCCACAACTGCAGGTAACTGGCAAATTTACATTGTTTGCCGATGATACCACCATCCTCTGGCACGACTCTGAGGTTTCTCAAATGGAAGCCAATATACGTGCAGATTTGTTAAAAATAAAAGACTGGTGTGATGCAAATTTTTTGACATTTAATGTTTCCAAAACAAATTTTAAATGTAATACAAATGATATATGTTTAAATAATGAAGCCATCACCATGCCACAGTTCAGTAAGTTTTTGGGTCTTTTCATAGACAAATTCCTTAAATTTGAAGACCATATGTAAAACACTAAAATGAAAATCTTTATATTTGTTTTGAATTGAAGGAATATATACTGTATATATTTTTTTTGAAGCATTGAGCAGCATGAAATAAACTTATCGATTGTAGGGAGAAAGAGGAGAGAACTGATTGGGGTCATACAGGATTGTTTATAATTCTGCTGTTAGGTAATATTATTAGTAGATTTTGGTATAGACAAATATTGTTGAGCCTTTTTAATACTATTAATTCTTTCTAATTTTGTTTGTGTGAGGGGCAGCTGATTACAAAGGTATACATATAGATACATATATATATATATTTTTTTTTTTTTTGTTGATTGATTTTTATTTGTGAGTCGAGACATTATTATATTATTGTGTATTTCTAGCAGCGGCGATTTGTTTTTTTTTTATTTTTGATTTTTAAGATATCATTGAACTGACAATGAAGATTGCACATTTAAATGTCCGGTCCATATTCACTGGATTTCATGATTTTTCCCTTTTAGTCCAACAAAACAACTTCGACATAGTCATGGTAACTGAGAGTTGGTTAACGCCTAATACAAATCTTGAAATATTTAATATAGCTGGTTTTAAAGCCATTCGTAAAGATAGAGAGCATGGTAGAGGAGGTGGAATCTTAGCATATATTAAAAATACTATTCCCTATAATAAAATAGACTTTGATATTCAAGTGAGTAATTCTCTTGAGCATTTATTTATACAGTTAAAAAATTCGCAATCAAAAGTACTGTATTGGAGTCTGCTACAGACCACCTAAGTCTAATATAACATCATTTGTATCAGACATTGATAATATTATGTCTTACATATGTACAAATTTTGATAATGTTATTTGTGTTGGTGACTTTAATGTAAATTTTTTTAACATTCCTAATCCAATTCTTACGTGCTTGGAAACATACAATTTAATACAAATTATTAATGAACCTACTCGTATAGCATCCACTTCAAGTACCTTGGTTGATCCTATTTTTATTTCTAAGTCATTGAGTCTCAAAGATTGTGGAACAGTTAATGCAGATCTAATTTCCGATCATAGACTTACATACTGTGAAATTTGTGCTCCTAAAATTAAAGTCACCCCAAAAATGTTAAATTACCGTTGTTTTAATACCTTCAATTATCAAGACTTTCTTAAAGACTTTCAGTCTTTGGAATGGCACTCTATAATAACAGAGAACAACATTGATGTTAAAATTAATATTTTAAATAGCTTTATCTTAACATTGTTTGATAAGCATGCTCCACTAAAAACACGAAAAATCACAAAACCAAAAGCAGAATGGTTGACACCCAATTTAAGAATGCTTATTAGTGACAAAAATAAAGCATTACAAACTTTTAAATCCACAAAAAGCATTCAAAATTGGAACAACTATAAACAACTTAGAAATTTATGTGTTACTATGATTCGCCGGGAAAAACAAAACTATCTAAATCATATTACATCACAAAATAATAGCAATAAAACCTGGTTAACACTTCGAAATTTAGACGTACATTTTTCTGATACTACAAAAAAAGATTTACCACCTCATGTTTCTGATCCTAATGCAATTAATGCTTATTTTGCACAATTTTTTCAAATCGTTAATAATAACTGTGACAACAAAATAAATTTTTATGACACAAACGTTTTTAGTGCAGCTAACCACTTTTCATTTGAGTTAACCGATGCTGCGGAAGTTAATAAAATATTACATAATTTAAAAAAGAATAGCTCGGGAGATGACGATATTTCTCTTAGAATGCTTAAATATTTTAGCCCGTACATTGATATTTTCCTGGTTCATATAATCAATTGTTGTTTTGAGCAAAATTATTTTCCACTTGCATGGAAAAGTGCCATTGGAATCCCACTAGCAAAAATTTCAAATCCTAATGATTTTTCCGATTTGCGTATCATAAGTATTTTACCTACAGCGTCTAAAATTTTTGAAAAAATTATGTATAAACAAATTTATGACTATTTCCTATCTAAACATTTATTGCCTGATTATTTGGCATGTGGATTTAGGGCAGGATTAAGTGCATCTACAGCGCTTACTAAAGTAACAAATGACATTTTTGAAAATTCGGATCGCAGCAATGTCACAGTGCTAGCCCTGCTTGATTATTCCAAAGCATTTGATACAATTAACCATAAACTTTTAATATCTAAGCTAAAATACTTTGGGTTTTCTGCCGACTCAGTATTCTTAATAAAATCATATTTATCCAATAGATATCAAAAAGTTCGGTACCATAATGAGTCTTCTAGCAAGCTGGATATTTTATCTGGTGTTCCACAAGGGTCTATTTTGGGACCCTTGCTTTTCATTTCTTTTCATCCCAATGAGCTTAACGCTGCATCTGCTCACTTAAATGAAGACTTAGAATTGCTAAGTAAGATCTCGTTTGAACATAACCTTAACTTAAATTCAAAAAAATCACACCTTATGGTCTTTGGTAACAAGAACGCGGTAGAAATAGTCAAATTAAATATGAATATTTGCGTAAATAACAACAAACTGCCCTTTGTAGAGGTAGCCCGTAATCTTGGTATTATTATTGATTCCCAATTACGTTTTAGTTCTCATGTGGAGATGTTAAGACGTAAGGCTTTCTCGAGGCTAAAGATTCTGTTTACAAATAGACACTTTTTAAATTTTAAACTTAGAAAAATATTAACCGAATCTCTTGTTCTTTCAAATTTTAATTATTGTGATTTTATCTATTTTCCATGCCTTGACTCGCTTCACAAAAATATGCTTCAAGTAATGCAAAATGCTTGCGCTCGTCTAATTTTTGATCTTAAAAAACGCGATCACATCTCTCAAAAAATAATCGATTTAAAATGGTTAAGAATGGATAATATTTGGAAACATCACTTAAGTAATTTTACATATAAACGTTTATCTAACCAAGATCAAAATTTTAATATCTTGCGTACCATTTTTAAAACAAGACGTTCTGCTCACTCTGTCAATATAAGATATAAGTTAAAGTTTTCAATGCCACAATTTCGAACTGCTCTCTATACTAGATCTTTTTCTTATAATGCAATTAGCTTGATTAACTCACTTCCTGACGAATTTCGACTTTTCAATTTTAATAAATTTAAATTTAAAGTAAAAAATTATCTTTTAGATACACAAAATCGTCCAGTGAATTTATGATCTGATTTATTTTTGTTCTTTTTTCTTGTATCTTTAAGACGCTTCTCGCTGCTGCTTCATAGATTGTTCAGAACTGTATATGGGTCTCCCCTCACATTGATACTGGAAATGGTGTATTGAATGGCTCTGTTATGTTTTTGTTTGTAATATGGCTAACAGTTTAGGGATTGATTCTCTTTTTTTCTTCTCTTACTTTTAGTAAGCATAGGTACATGCACATGGTTAAGTAGAATAGCATTTATTTGCTAGACTTCGCCATTCCTGTACTATTTAAATTACATTAAATTACATTATTTTGTATATTATTATTTGTTAAAAAAAAAAGATTTTGTAACTTTGTTTGACTTATTAAAGACCTTATTTATTTATTTATTTATTTATTTATTTATATTGTAAATGTATGTAGAAAAGTCTCATCAGGCTGCTACGCCCTAAGGGTTATTGCCACCAGTCTTAATTTCTCCATCGCCAGAACTGCATACTTCGCGATTGTCGAGTCGCACCTTCGATATGGAATTTGCTTTTGGGGTTCATGTTCAAATTCACTTTTTAGTTCAGTGTTTGTACTCCAGAAAAGGGCCATTAGATATCTATGTGGATTGTGGGGCCAAGCCTCGTGACTCAGGTCGCCCGCTTTTTGTAAATCATAATATTTAAACCCTGTGTTGTATTTTTATTTTGGAAACAGTTTGCTTAGTTTTTAGAAAATATAAACAGGAACTGCGCTTAGGAAACCACTATAATACGCGACAAAATTATTTATTGAGGCTACCCATTCCTCATTTTGAAGTAGCTCTATCATATATGGAGGTAGAAAGCTGTTTAATAAACTTCCACTAGAAATAAGACAACTTAAGACTGAAAAAAGCCTACGTATAAGGACGAAAATATTTCTTGCTAGTAAAGCGTACTATAAGTTTAGGTGAATTTTTTAATGATTAGCATTTAATTTTTTTTTTAATTTTATATAATTTTATTTTAAATTAGTTTCTCGTTTTTTATTCCTTTAATGTACAGTCTATTGGCTTTGTCTACAACTTCTATGTTTATATTGACAATAGAGCATTTTGAGTTTGAGTTTGAGTTTTCAACAACTTTACAGGAATTTTCTGGATTATTTAAGCTTTCTTACTTCAGATTCCTGGATAGTAGAACTTTTTTATGCAATGAAGATTAAGGACATACATTTTTAAAGCATCAGTTATAAAGCTCTTTTAAGAAAGTTCACTTGAATTTAAAAAATCTAAGATTTTAAAGTATCTGAAGCTTTTTTAAGCGGCTTCACTCAAAATTTCAAAAAACGGAGATTGTGTCAGTTAATGTACATCAAGGGCCATTACTTAATAATGAAGCTTTGTGAGCAATTTCACTTTAAATTTTAGAAAAATGGGATTTTCTCAATTAATAAAGAGCTCTGGTTCTTCTCATCGAAAGCGTCAATAATGTGGCTTTTTAAGCAAATTCATTTAAACTCCTGGAGACCTAAAATTCCTGAGGTGATAAACAGCAATGCGTAATTATATAAAGTACAAGTGATGAAGCTTTCTTTTAATAAAATCATATCAAATTTTTGAAAACCGAGATTTTCAATCATCAGTAATTAAACTTTTGCAAGCAATATTACCTGAAATTTCTGAATTAATAAAGTTAATAAGCATTATCATTTAAAACATCAATAATGAAGCTTCCTTAATACCTTTAAATCCACTTTTCTTCAAAAACTTCACTTGAAATTTTAAATAACTGGTATTTTGTAAATTAATGAAAATTAAGGGCATTATCATTTAAAGCATTAATAATAAAAACTTACTCAAAAAAATCACATTAAATTTCTTAAAACTGATTTTTTACTTTTGTATATTTTAACATGTAATATATTTTTGAATTTTCTATAACTAAAATCTGGAGAATTAATGACAATCACGGGCATTATCATCTGAAGCATTAGTAATGAAGCTTTTTCAACAACTTCACACAACATTTTTAAAAAATCTGATTTTCCGAATTAATCAAAACAAATTAAAGCATCAATAATGATGCCTTCTTAATAACTTCACTTAAAATTTCTGGAAATCGAGACGTTTTCAAGTAACAAAAAGAGAGGGTATCAACATCTGAAGCATCAATAATGAAGCTTTTTCAAAAATTCATTTGATATTTCAAAAAACTCGGATTTTATGAATTAATCAATTCAAGGGCATTATAATTTAAAGCATTAATAACCAAGCTCTCTCAATAACTTCACTTAAAAATTACTGGAAACTGGAATTTTTAAGTGAACTAATGCTTTATCATATAAAGCGTAAAACATAAAAAATAAAATAGAAGCAACAGTTTTCTTAACAACTTCACTTAAAATTTTTGAAAATTGGGCACTACGAAATTAATAAAGAAATCATTTGAAACATCAATATTGAAGTTTTCTCAGTAAATGCAATTTTACTTCCTGGAAATTCTGATTTTTTTAATTAACGAAGAACGAGAGCATTAAAATTTGAAGCATCACTTCATTTAAAATTTCGGAAAAAATAGGTTAAGTATCAATAATGAAGCTTTCTCAATAAATCCACTTTCAATTTATTGAAACTGAGACTTTTTTTTTAAATAAAGATTAAAGTCATTATCACTTATTAAAGGTCTCTCTACAACTTTATTAAAAATTCCTGAAAACTCTTCATGACTATTTTAAGTAATGAAGCATACGGGCATAATTTTTTAAAGGATCGGTTATAAAGCTTTTTTAAGAAACTGCACTTGAAATTTTTAAAACTGGGATTTTATGAATTAATCAAAATAAAGGAAATTATTATCTGAAGCATCAATATTGAAGCTTTCTCAATTAAGCCTTTCACCTTAATATTCTGGAAACTGGGACTTCTTGAAGTAATGAGGAATAAAAGCATCAACTTTTAAAACATCAATATTAACGTTGTTAAAATGCTTTACTTAAAATTTAAGAAAAACTGGGTTTTTTAAATTAATAATCAACTTTCCTTAACAAATTCACTTCCATTCCTTTAAACTTGGAGCTTTTGAAGTAATGGAGAATAAGGGATAATGCCCTAATATTGAGATATTTGAGGCATAAGTAATGAAGTATTTTTAACCACTTCAACTCAAATTTCAGAATTTTGTTTTTTTTTTGGATTAATCAAGATAAAGAGCTTTTAAAGGAGCAATAATGCAAATCTCTTAAGAACTTAAATTTTTTTTTCAATTGAAATTATCTAAAGTAAAAAAAGAGAAATGCCTTATCATCTGAAAATAACGCTTTTTTTAAGAAAATTGTTAAGACAAAATCACTTAATTAACACTGATAAAGCTTTTTCAACAAATTCTTTATTATTTCCTTCTTAATGCAATTATTATTTATTTCTATATTCATTAAGTTCCTATAAGAAGTGTCTATTTATCTTCAAGTAAATACAAGCAAACCTCTTATTTTTTCCAATTTTATCTTAAATTATATCACAAATAATAACCATAAAGGTTATGAAAAAACAAAGATAAGAATAAAATGGCGCAATCCTTAATAGTTTGTATCAGTGTCTAAGACTTCGCGATAAATTCCCGAATATACAGAGTATTTAAGTTTCACTTACCACTAATATTCCGTATCTAAAAACACACTGAAAAAATCCATGCTACGAACACTATACTATGAAATCAAAAAAGTAACCTAATGAGCACTTTATCACCACGTCAGTCAGTCAATAGGTAGGCTCAGTCTCCTAGCGCGTACTAAACCGAAAAAAAAAATTATAGGCGAACTGTATATTTTTTTGTGTTCCACAGATTAGACAACTACCTTTTATTGTAAATATACTCGGATATTAGCACTAAAAACTGATAAGGGTACGCAGCAGGTCGGCGCTGTTTTGCTTTTCTCCGGGCATGTTGTCCTAGGTTGTTATATGTTTTGTTGATGTTTGAATTTCTCTGTAGAACGATTTATCTTGTGTTAGCCTAGGTTATCATAACGGTGAGATTTTTTCCCTATTTTTAGAAGATTTAGATGGGGGGCAAAAGTCTTTTCATTCCCACGAAAACGCTTGTAAATTTCTTCCTAGATCCTAAATCATTCCTCTCGATTCATTTAAAATTGCCTATAGAAATATTGAATAAATGGAAGACCTTCGTGGCAAGTTTCATATGGGGAATTCACTATGGATTTTGATTCTCAATAGTATTATATTAAGAAACCTGTAGCTCTATAAAAGAAGGGTTTGCACACAAAGGTTTGCTAATATTTTTTGCGCATACATACGCAAATAAAAACAGGTATTTAATCGTCGCGACATATGGTTCGTTCGGTACAGGGTTGTCAAATTGAATTGGCTTAAATAAAGCAAGTCTCTCGATTAATTCATTTAAAATACCAGAAAAAACACATCCATAAAAAGAAATTATAAATGAGTTAAATTTCCTATAAGAAATCACATATAACTTAGGAAGGACTGAGTAACTGCTTGGAAAAAACCGAATTGAATGTAGTTTTGTGAAAGAATTTACGAACAACTTTAAGAGCCTGCAAGGATTCATCCAGAACCGAACTTCTATAAGATTCTAGAAAAACACAAAAATGGGGGTATCGGCAACGTAGCGATCGTCTCATAGACAAAAGGGCACAAGCCGACCGACCGACCCCTTTGCGAAAAATTAAAAAGGGGGTCTAGAGTAAAAAAATAAGAATCCAGTGAGTTCCTATTGAATATAAAATCTCGGTCTGGTCCTGTATTTGAATACGAGTCAGAAAATCGGTGTAACCGGTTGTCAGTAGTAGTTGGGTGCAATTTCTTGAGCGAAAAAAATTGCATAGAGTCGAATAGTTGAGGGATTTTCTAAGACCCCTTGCTGAGACGCGGACAAGGGTTGTAGGTCAGGGATGATCATTGTGAATAAAATTGGGGTGGTAATAGAAGGTTTGGGATCGTATAGTTTGGTTATTTGTCGGTCAGTGTCTTCTCACAGGGATAGATTTATGTTTGATTTTGATAGACCTTGAGGTTTTAAAAGTAAGGATCTTTTATAATTTTACATCCGTATTAAGTTGGTAATTATTTTTTGTGCTGCTTCTATAGAAACTCTGTAAAAAATTGTTTTTTCCTTATTATTTTCTATTTTCATCTCTGTCTAATATGTATCTTTTTTTACGTTTTTTTGAAGCTTTGGATTTCTGGGTTATTAAGTGTTTTTTGGCCTAAGTAATTCATCTCTATAACTGGACATCATTTTTTAAAATTTTTATTGTGTTTTAATATATACATACAGGCTTACTTTATACATAGAAATTACTTTAATACATAGAATACAGGCAATAAAATATTTTTTAATTTTACAAAATGTCCATAACTCAATAACTTGACTAGATATAATTTTAAAAATGTGTACACACATTCTCTGAACAATTTTATTGGATATCCGTTTTAGTGTTTTTAAAATATACACAAAATTTTTTTTTTGGAGATTTCACAAAATATTCATAACTCAAGAACTTGACTAGATACAGTTTTAAAAAATTGTACATAATTAACGATGTGGTAAATCCAGGGAGGCATGTAAAGTTTTATGGCTTATAATTGAAGAAGTTTCGTCTGCAAATTGAACGAAAGTAGCACCACTGCCAGACATTAAAGAAGATAAATCATTGACCAATATGTAATTTATACACTTTGAGATCTTCGAAGAATTATTTGATCCACTTCAGACCGACACCAATGAAAAACTAGCAATTGGCCCTTGCAACCCAGATAGCACAAATCTATCCATTGGATATCACGTTTTGAATAAAGGGACTGTCCGATAGATATCCATGTAGGGACAGTAAGTATTCACTAGATATCTAGTGGACACTACGAATACGATACACTAATGTAAATTCTTAAAATAAAAAAGTTTTTGCTCGGGAGCAATAAATGGTGCGTAGATCTCACATTTTAAATTAAATATCTAAAGTACGCATATTTTTTAAAAGCAGCAAAAACCTGTTCAGTGGTGTATATTCGCTGGATACCAAGCCATAATCCCTGAAATCCTGTTGGATACCATATGGGCGCCTGATAAACATCATTTTTGGATCAAGCCGAATTTTGAATATACGATTATTTCATATATTGCTTTCATCTCTTGACCACTACCAACTTAGTTTATCCTTAAGGCACCTTACTTAATTGTAAGCAGATATATAGGGTGTAACATAAGTGATGACTTTAATTTTAAGAGGGGATTCCTTGTCATTTTTTAAGTAAAAAAGTTCATATAAATATATGTCCGGAAACGCTTCGTTTTCGAGATACAGGGTGTAAAACTTTTTTTTTAAATCGATTTTTTATTAATATCTCATAAACGCATTTACCGAATTTGTTGAAATAGTTACATTTTGTTAGTCACTTTATAAGGTACCTTTTAAAATTCTCACATCCCTGAAATTTCTGGCTTAGAAATTTCAGGGGCGTGCCCACGGGCTAAGTCGGATTATTTTTTTGAAAAAAAAAATCGCTCGGTACATTTTTTGTAAGTATTATATATTTTTTAAATAAAGCATCTAAAAATGAAAATTTTTTTGTCTCTTAATTTTTTTTCGTATCTTGCTTTGTTATGCTTCAAAATTGATTTTATTGGGAATACTACATATTTATGCAGGTATGTATGAAAGTTTATCTGATAAGAACATTCCTATGTCTTACATTAACATTTACTAGGTACTGGATACTGTTAGTTGAATGTGTTTTACTGTGCAGATAACTATGACCAACGCCGAATTAGCTCAAATGCATTTCATTTATGGCCTTGCAGATGGAAATGGTGCAGAAGCCCGTCGAATTTATCATAAACGCTTTCCCGATAGACCAATTCCAGCAGAAAGAACTTTCATAAGACTCCATGCCCGTCTATGTGAGACTGGATCTGTCAATGCTCATGCTGAGCGCGTTGGTAGACCGAGGTTAATAATGACGCCACAACTAGAGGAAGCAATTCTGCAAGCAGTGGAAGACGATCCGTCAACTAGCCCTCGAAGATTATCGTTACAGTTTAACATCAGCCACGAAAGTGTTTGGAGGGTTTGGCACACAAATTTACTTTATCCATTTCACATTCAGCTGGTGCAAGCACTGTTGTCAACAGATTTTGCTGCACGATTAGAGTTTTGCCAGTGGTTTTTTCAAAAAACTGCCCAGAATCCAAATTTTACGGCTAAAATTCTTTTCACAGATGAGGCCTGTTTTTCACGGGAAGCCATCAGATAACTGTCTGATGGCTTCCCGTGATAAATAACTGAATAACCATCTTTGGGACTTTGAAAATCCCCATGCCATTGGAGAAGGTGGATTTCAACAGCAGTTTTCCGTGAATGTTTGGGCCGGAATTATCGGTAGTCATCTTATCGGACCGCATTTTCTCCTTCCTAGGCTGAATGGTGATACTTACAGACAATTTTTAGAAGAAATATTGCCAGATTTATTAGAAGACGTACCACTAGCAATAAGAAATACCATGTGGTTTATGCACGACGGTGCTCCTGCTCATTTTAGTCTTGTCGCTCGAAACTATCTAAATGATACTTCTGCTCAGCAATGGATAGGTCGGGGGGGACCTCAGCTATGGCTAGCACGATCTCCAGACTTGAATCCTCTCGACTATTTCTTTTGGGGATATCTGAAATCGCTTGTTTATGCGACGCCAGTTGTGGATGAAAACGATTTGAGAAACCGGATTGTAAACTCTTCTAATGTCATACGCAACACACCAGGAAAAAAATGGTGGCGTACACAAACAACAAATAAATTTTAAATAGGTAACCATTTGCGAGGCCATTGCATTAAAATTGAAACATCAAAAATAGCATCTTATTAATTTTTGTTTTCGGTCAAGTATGCGTTTTGCAAAAAAAAATTATTTAAGGTTTTTTCTTAGTTGTTAAATAATAAACATGCTGGTAATTTGTCAGTTAATTTTAAAGCATTTTATTTTTTTTATGGAGGCCCGAGACGTACTGAGATATGATTTTTAATTATTTATTTCTAAACGAAACAAAAAATTCTATGGCATACGCAAAAAATTTAAGAGACAAAAAAGTTTCATCTTTAGATGCTTTATTTAAAAGAAATATCATATTTACAAAAAATGTACCGGCCGATATTTTTTTTTCTACAAGTAAAGTATTTTCTATTAGAAATTGGGTAAAACAAGTCTGTTTTTATTATTTATAATTATGTTAAGAATCTGCAATCATTTCTCAAGATTTTCTAAGAGCGGGTCAGTTTTTTAAAAGGTAATTTCTTTTTATCACCATCCATTAAAAAAACTTACTAAGATTTTTTGAAATGAATTTTTTTTGGACTAGAAGACATTAGAGTTTTTGAAACTATTTTAAAATTAAAAGGACATCCCTAAGAATTAAACATAATCAAAAATAAAACAGTGGTATACCGCGTTTATTTTGCATAACTCTTTTATTGTTCGCAGTATTCAATAAAAAAAAAATACAAAAAGGTGAATAACTTTTTACCCATCAATAATTTGATAACCACATATATAGATATTTAGATTCTAAATGACCTCCTCCTACCCTTCCTTAAGGTTGATCGTCGACTTCTGGGACACCCTGTATAATAAAAACGATTTTTTACTTACCGTATCAAATTTTTATAGGGTACTTTTGTCTTTTTACTAAATAACCATGATTTGAGGACGAGATGAGCATGTATTCATTAAAAGATGCATGTCCGAAATAATGGCAGAAGAACTTGCAATGACATAAGCATATGATGGCCTAAAGAAAAAAAGGCATTCAAGTTATTAAAATTAAACTCTCTTATTCCAATTATGTTTGTTTTGATGTTATAATAACTATATAGAAGATTTAAAATAGCACAAATTTATTTGGCACTTTTTTATATTAAACTGCTATTTATTTTTTCTAATATTATGTGTCTCTGATTTCCAGTGGATACTTGATGTCCCTACATGAATATCCATTGGATAGTCCCTTTATCCAAAAGCTGATATCCAATGGATATTCACTGGATGGATTTGTATCTGGGTAAGGATATGAAACTAAGAACGATCTTACTTCCACACTTCTGAAGTCTCAATAACTATCAAAATAAAAAAAAATATTATTACTGTGACAAGTAACCATACTATAAGATCCCCCAATCTTCTACTACCACATCTATTATAATCACCCTGATCATCCCTGACCGACAACCCTGTCCACGTTAGGCTCAGACAAACTAAATTCTGATGTTTACTATTAAAATTTCCACTTCTTATAAGAGACTCAACATAAAATAAGTTGCCATATCTGCGCTACTGTCCTCTCAATCTCCTTGAAACTGAAAGATCATCATGCAATTTTTATCTTGAGCATTCAAAAGTAGGCATTTTTTTCACTGTTGCTACGCGTATATACTATCGCATTTTTATCAAAAAAAAAACCAAGGCCAGCATCAAACTCTAGTTTCTTATTTGTATAGGCGATAATTTTTATAATTCAAACAACTATAGCAGATAATTTTCGGTAAATATACGAGAGAGCGAGACGAAAAAAAATGCGCAAGAGGGATTTTTTTTTATTTGCAATAACAATCCGC